>NC_134902.1:32500-197500 GCF_041734735.1 Babylonia areolata | reverse complement strand
CACCGGTCAGTCAGTCAGGGCTGTTGCACATTTCAGGTCACCCCACCGGTCAGTCAGTCAGGGCTGTTGCACATTTCAGGTCACCCCACCGGTCAGTCAGGGCTGTTGCACATTTCAGGTCACCCCACCGGTCAGTCAGTCAGGGCTGTTGCACATTTCAGGTCACCCCACCGGTCAGTCAGTCAGGGCTGTTGCACATTTCAGGTCACCCATTTCACGACAGATAACGAAAGAGTAAAACAAGGACTGTCGAGGAAGTTTGGTTTGAATACCCCACCGGTAAGTGCCAGTGAGTCTATACTGCACATTTCAGGTCACCCATTTCACGACAAATGACGACAGACTAAAACAAGGACCGGCTTAGCATTTTGGTTTGAAAACTTATCAGACGGAACGAAGTGCACGATTACAACTGTACATAAGGATCCTTTCTTTCCGCCTTCCACGTGTGAATCTCAAGCGGGTGAGATGTTATCGCTTTTAAACACCATAGTAACACGTATGTCTCTCTCTCTCTCTCTCTCTCTCTCTCTCTGTGACTATAAGTACATGCACATACTGTGTTGTGCAGAAGATCGTTGCTGGCACTGTCACACCACGAGGGCAGCTTCCCAAACACGCATGACGAGGCCGCCGCCTGATCCCCCGACTGGAGACTGCACTGTGGAACGAGGGCACTGTGACACAGGACAGGAAGCTTGCTGTGGAGTTGCTTCTCTGACCGGAGCACCCGTTGGGTAACAGATGCCAAGCCAGTGTCCCATAAACGTTCCAGTTCATTCCGTCACAAACGGTGGCCCCAGTAACGCACCTTCTGTCAAACCAGTGTTCCTGTAAAACTGCAGTTGATTCCGTCAAAAACAGTGGCTCCAGTCATGCACCTGTTATCAAACCAGGGACATAAACATGTATCCACCGATCGACAAAATCTCGGAAAGCACTCGGTGGTTCATGTTCGGATCCCCCACTGTTTTGATCCTCTCACGAATCACGGTACAGTTCATTCCGTCTTCACTGTAAAAAGAACATAGCGATCGCGTACACTGACCGCTTTCGATCGAACTGCTTTATACGTCCCGTTCGCGTATGTCCGCTCCTGGAGATATGACAGCGACAAGGTTCTCGATTTCTTTACGAATTTTTCTTTCACTTTGCGGATTCCCGTTTCTATTTCAAGCCCACTGCTTGATGTATGGAATGCCCCACAGACATACCGGCGTTTAGAATCGAGACAAGTTTCATTACTTGTGTATATATACACACTCCCGTCTTACTCGTTTTCATGTTTTGTTCCACAGACGGGTAAATTCGAAATTACCTGTCGGTCCGATTTTTTCTTTCACTTTGCGTGTCCCCCCTTCTCTTCCAAGCCCCGTGCTAGGTGCATGGTGCTAGGTGCATGGTGCTAGGTGCATGGGATGCCCCCAAAAGCATCCCTTTTTAGACAGTTGCGGGCCCTCGATTTCCCACCCCGGGTGGTTTTGGTGGGGAGTGTTCTCTGCGTGACGCGCACCCCACATGAACGACGGCGATGAGTGTTTCCGGGCAGCCACCTCGGGGTGATGACTGTCATTGTTCTTCCTGATGGAGGAGCGCCGCCGCCAAGAAGAGGCCGAGCGCCGCCGTCAGGATGAACGGGCAAGACGTGTTGCTGCAACGGTTAGCAGGGCAACCGCGTCATGCGGCACGTGTCTGCACGTTCAGTGTGAGTTGCCTGCTTTTGCACCTCCCAAATAGTCTTCCCCAGTGGCACCCAGGAGATGAGGACGATTTCCTGGACCACTTTTGGGCTGTTGCCGATTCGTATGTTATGGCAGAAGCAACAAAGTTGTATCTCTCTAGGCTTTCAACAACCTGATGACCTGAAGGCAGCTCTCCGTCGCCAGTTCAGGCTGACCCCTGAAGCATACCGGAAGAAATTCCGTGAGATGTGTAAGTCGGCCAATGAGTCTTTCATTCAGTACGGAGTCAGGTTGAGGCGTGCACTCACCTATTGGAAGAGGTTGAGGCGAGCACTCACCTATTGGAAGAGGTTGAGGCGAGCACTCACCTTTTGGAAGAGGTTGAGGCGAGCACTCACCTATTGGAAGAGGTTGAGGCGAGCACTCACCTATTGGAAGGATATATCTGGTATGGAGCTGGGGGATGTGATCCTCATTGAACAGCTACTTGCTCTGTAACAGACGATATGGCCGTCTGTATCATGAACAGCTGCTTGCTCTGTAACAGACGATATGGCCGTCTGTATCATGAACAGCTGCTTGCTCTGTAACAGACGATATGGCCGTCTGTATCATGAACAGCTGCTTGCTCTGTAACAGACGATATGGCCGTCTGTATCATGAACAGCTGCTTGCTCTGTAACAGACGATATGGCCGTCTGTATCAAAGATGAGGGGCTTAAAACGTTTCAGGATGTGTTGGAGAGGGCAGAACGTTTTGCTGAAGTACGACGGCCAGTCAAGGTTTTCAGGGCTAACACTGGGTCGTTTGGTAGAAACAGACCCCTGCATCATACACGTAGCGGGGTACCTAGTTCTGTCTCCCCATCCAAACAAGGCCACCCACCTCCATCTACCCCATCTGCTGGCGATGAAACGCGCAGGGGAAACCAGGTGACAAAGGTGGCGGCACATGCTTTCACTGTGGGGACGCGGGTCACTTGAAGCGTGATTGTCCCCAGTACAAACGGGAAAAGAGACAGAGGGCGTCATTCACCACTGTCACAACCCGTAAGGGGTTGCCCATGTACCCTCCCCCCCTTCCCAGACTAATGTGCCGACAACACAAACACAGAGACACAAGTTCAGCTTCGTTCTTTACTTGTGATCACCCTACATACATCACACAAAGATTACCCCCATCTCACTAAAGCACAGTTCCCTTTTGGATTCAACACTTCGTAATTTAACTGAGTCAGTTGCGGCACAGTTCATCTCAGTGACGCTGCCAGAGTCCACCTGGCGCGAACTTCACCCGACAGTTGAAGATGATGTCATTCGTAGACCTGGGGTTTACGGTTGGATGGAGTGAGAGGGAGAGTGGGAAAGGGCGCTGGAAGTGTGGAGAGGGAGAGTGGGAAAGGGCGCTGGAAGTGTGGAGAGGGAGAGGGAGAGTGGGAAAGGGTGCTGGAAGTGTGGAGAGTGGGAGAGAGGGAAAGGGCGCTGGAAGTGTGGAGAGGGAGAGTGGGAAAGGGTGCTGGAAGTGTGGAGAGGGAGAGGGAGAGTGGGAAAGGGTGCTGGAAGTGTGGGGAGAGGGAGAGTGGGAAAGGGTGCTGGAAGTGTGGAGAGGGAGAGGGAGAGTGGGAAAGGGTGCTGGAAGTGTGGAGAGGGAGAGTGGGAAAGGGTGCTGGAAGTAGGGAGAGGGAGAATGGGAAAGGGTGCTGGAAGTGTGGAGAGGGAGAATGGGAAAGGGTGCTGGAAGTGTGGAGAGGGAGAATGGGAAAGGGTGCTGGAAGTAGGGAGAGGGAGAGTGGGAAAGGGTGCTGGAAGTGTGGAGAGGGAGAGGGAGAGTGGGAAAGGGTGCTGGAAGTAGGGAGAGGGAGAATGGGAAAGGGTGCTGGAAGTGTGGAGAGGGAGAATGGGAAAGGGTGCTGGAAGTGTGGAGAGGGAGAGGGAGAATGGGAAAGGGTGCTGGAAGTGTGGAGAGTGAGAGGGAGAGAGGGAAAGGGCGCTGGAAGTGTGGAGAGTGAGAGGGAGAATGGGAAAGGGCGCTGGAAGTGGGGAGAGGGAGAGTGGGAAAGGGCGCTGGAAGTGTGGAGAGTGAGAGGGAGAATGGGAAAGGGTGCTGGAAGTGTGGAGTGGGAGAGTGGGAAAGGGCGCTGGAAGTGTGGAGAGGGAGAGGGAGAGTGGGAAAGGGTGCTGGAAGTGTGGAGAGGGAGAGTGGGAAAGGGTGCTGGAAGTGTGGAGAGGGAGAGAGGGAAAGGGTGCTGGAAGTGTGGAGAGGGAGAGAGGGAAAGGGTGCTGGAAGTGTGGAGAGGGAGAGAGGGAAAGGGTGCTGGAAGTGTGGAGAGGGAGAGTGGGAAAGGGTGCTGGAAGTGTGGAGAGGGAGAGTGGGAAAGGGTGCTGGAAGTGTGGAGAGGGAGAGTGGGAAAGGGTGCTGGAAGTGTGGAGAGGGAGAGTGGGAAAGGGTGCTGGAAGTGTGGAGAGGGAGAGTGGGAAAGGGTGCTGGAAGTGTGGAGAGGGAGAGTGGGAAAGGGTGCTGGAAGTGTGGAGAGGGAGAGTGGGAAAGGGTGCTGGAAGTGTGGAGAGGGAGAGTGGGAAAGGGTGCTGGAAGTGTGGAGAGGGAGAGTGGGAAAGGGTGCTGGAAGTGTGGAGAGGGAGAGTGGGAAAGGGTGCTGGAAGTGTGGAGAGTGGAGAGTGGGAAAGGGTGCTGGAAGTGTGGAGAGTGGAGAGTGGGAAAGGGTGCTGGAAGTGTGGAGAGTGGAGAGTGGGAAAGGGTGCTGGAAGTGTGGAGAGTGGAGAGTGGGAAAGGGTGCTGGAAGTGTGGAGAGTGGAGAGTGGGAAAGGGTGCTGGAAGTGTGGAGAGTGGAGAGTGGGAAAGGGTGCTGGAAGTGTGGAGAGTGGAGAGTGGGAAAGGGTGCTGGAAGTGTGGAGAGTGGAGAGTGGGAAAGGGTGCGGGTGCTGGAAGTGTGGAGAGTGGAGAGTGGGAAAGGGTGCGGGCGCTGGAAGTGTGGAGAGTGGAGAGTGGGAAAGGGTGCGGGCGCTGGAAGTGTGGAGAGTGGAGAGTGGGAAAGGGTGCGGGCGCTGGAAGTGTGGAGAGTGGAGAGTGGGAAAGGGTGCGGGCGCTGGAAGTGTGGAGAGTGGAGAGTGGGAAAGGGTGCGGGCGCTGGAAGTGTGGAGAGTGGAGAGTGGGAAAGGGTGCGGGCGCTGGAAGTGTGGAGAGTGGAGAGTGGGAAAGGGCGCGGGCGCTGGAAGTGTGGAGAGTGGAGAGTGGGAAAGGGCGCGGGCGCTGGAAGTGTGGAGAGTGGAGAGTGGGAAAGGGCGCGGGCGCTGGAAGTGTGGAGAGTGGAGAGTGGGAAAGGGCGCGGGCGCTGGAAGTGTGGAGAGTGGAGAGTGGGAAAGGGCGCGGGCGCTGGAAGTGTGGAGAGTGGAGAGTGGGAAAGGGCGCGGGCGCTGGAAGTGTGGAGAGTGGAGAGTGGGAAAGGGCGCGGGCGCTGGAAGAGTGGAGAGTGGAGAGTGGGAAAGGGCGCGGGCGCTGGAAGAGTGGAGAGTGGAGAGTGGGAAAGGGCGCGGGCGCTGGAAGAGTGGAGAGTGGGAAAGGGCGCGGGCGCTGGAAGAGTGGAGAGTGGAGAGTGGGAAAGGGCGCGGGCGCTGGAAGAGTGGAGAGTGGAGAGTGGGAAAGGGCGCGGGCGCTGGAAGTGTGGAGAGTGGAGAGTGGAGAGTGGGAAAGGGCGCGGGCGCTGGAAGTGTGGAGAGTGGAGAGTGGGAAAGGGCGCGGGCGCTGGAAGTGTGGAGAGTGGAGAGTGGGAAAGGGCGCGGGCGCTGGAAGTGTGGAGAGTGGAGAGTGGGAAAGGGCGCGGGCGCTGGAAGTGTGGAGAGTGGAGAGTGGAGAGTGGGAAAGGGCGCGGGCGCTGGAAGTGTGGAGAGTGGAGAGTGGAGAGTGGGAAAGGGCGCGGGCGCTGGAAGTGTGGAGAGTGGAGAGTGGAGAGTGGGAAAGGGCGCGGGCGCTGGAAGTGTGGAGAGTGGAGAGTGGAGAGTGGGAAAGGGCGCGGGCGCTGGAAGTGTGGAGAGTGGAGAGTGGAGAGTGGGAAAGGGCGCGGGCGCTGGAAGTGTGGAGAGTGGAGAGTGGAGAGTGGGAAAGGGCGCGGGCGCTGGAAGTGTGGAGAGTGGAGAGTGGAGAGTGGGAAAGGGCGCGGGCGCTGGAAGTGTGGAGAGTGGAGAGTGGAGAGTGGGAAAGGGCGCGGGCGCTGGAAGAGTGGAGAGTGGAGTGTGGAGAGTGGAGAGTGGGAAAGGGCGCGGGCGCTGGAAGTGTGGAGAGTGGAGTGTGGAGAGTGGAGAGTGGGAAAGGGCGCGGGCGCTGGAAGTGTGGAGAGTGGAGTGTGGAGAGTGGAGAGTGGGAAAGGGCGCGGGCGCTGGAAGTGTGGAGAGTGGAGTGTGGAGAGTGGAGAGTGGGAAAGGGCGCGGGCGCTGGAAGTGTGGAGAGTGGAGTGTGGAGAGTGGAGAGTGGGAAAGGGCGCGGGCGCTGGAAGTGTGGAGAGTGGAGTGTGGAGAGTGGAGAGTGGGAAAGGGCGCGGGCGCTGGAAGTGTGGAGAGTGGAGTGTGGAGAGTGGAGAGTGGGAAAGGGCGCGGGCGCTGGAAGTGTGGAGAGTGGAGTGTGGAGAGTGGAGAGTGGGAAAGGGCGCGGGCGCTGGAAGTGTGGAGAGTGGAGTGTGGAGAGTGGAGAGTGGGAAAGGGCGCGGGCGCTGGAAGTGTGGAGAGTGGAGTGTGGAGAGTGGAGAGTGGGAAAGGGCGCGGGCGCTGGAAGTGTGGAGAGTGGAGTGTGGAGAGTGGAGAGTGGGAAAGGGCGCGGGCGCTGGAAGTGTGGAGAGTGGAGTGTGGAGAGTGGAGAGTGGGAAAGGGCGCGGGCGCTGGAAGTGTGGAGAGTGGAGTGTGGAGAGTGGAGAGTGGGAAAGGGCGCGGGCGCTGGAAGTGTGGAGAGTGGAGTGTGGAGAGTGGAGAGTGGGAAAGGGCGCGGGCGCTGGAAGTGTGGAGAGTGGAGTGTGGAGAGTGGAGAGTGGGAAAGGGCGCGGGCGCTGGAAGTGTGGAGAGTGGAGTGTGGAGAGTGGAGAGTGGGAAAGGGCGCGGGCGCTGGAAGTGTGGAGAGTGGAGTGTGGAGAGTGGAGAGTGGGAAAGGGCGCGGGCGCTGGAAGTGTGGAGAGTGGAGTGTGGAGAGTGGAGAGTGGGAAAGGGCGCGGGCGCTGGAAGTGTGGAGAGTGGAGTGTGGAGAGTGGGAAAGGGCGCGGGCGCTGGAAGTGTGGAGAGTGGAGAGTGGGAAAGGGCGCGGGCGCTGGAAGTGTGGAGAGTGGAGTGTGGAGAGTGGAGAGTGGGAAAGGGCGCGGGCGCTGGAAGTGTGGAGAGTGGAGTGTGGAGAGTGGAGAGTGGGAAAGGGCGCGGGCGCTGGAAGTGTGGAGAGTGGAGTGTGGAGAGTGGAGAGTGGGAAAGGGCGCGGGCGCTGGAAGTGTGGAGAGTGGAGTGTGGAGAGTGGAGAGTGGGAAAGGGCGCGGGCGCTGGAAGTGTGGAGAGTGGAGTGTGGAGAGTGGAGAGTGGGAAAGGGCGCGGGCGTTGGAAGTGTGGAGAGTGGAGAGTGGAGAGTGGGAAAGGGCGCGGGCGCTGGAAGTGTGGAGAGTGGAGAGTGGAGAGTGGGAAAGGGCGCGGGCGCTGGAAGTGTGGAGAGTGGAGAGTGGAGAGTGGGAAAGGGCGCGGGCGCTGGAAGTGTGGAGAGTGGAGAGTGGGAAAGGGCGCGGGCGCTGGAAGTGTGGAGAGTGGAGAGTGGGAAAGGGCGCGGGCGCTGGAAGTGTGGAGAGTGGAGAGTGGAGAGTGGGAAAGGGCGCGGGCGCTGGAAGTGTGGAGAGTGGAGAGTGGAGAGTGGGAAAGGGCGCGGGCGCTGGAAGTGTGGAGAGTGGAGAGTGGAGAGTGGGAAAGGGCGCGGGCGCTGGAAGTGTGGAGAGTGGAGAGTGGAGAGTGGGAAAGGGCGCGGGCGCTGGAAGTGTGGAGAGTGGAGAGTGGAGAGTGGGAAAGGGCGCGGGCGCTGGAAGTGTGGAGAGTGGAGAGTGGAGAGTGGGAAAGGGCGCGGGCGCTGGAAGTGTGGAGAGTGGAGAGTGGGAAAGGGCGCGGGCGCTGGAAGTGTGGAGAGTGGAGAGTGGAGAGTGGGAAAGGGCGCGGGCGCTGGAAGTGTGGAGAGTGGAGAGTGGAGAGTGGGAAAGGGCGCGGGCGCTGGAAGTGTGGAGAGTGGAGAGTGGAGAGTGGGAAAGGGCGCGGGCGCTGGAAGTGTGGAGAGTGGAGAGTGGAGAGTGGGAAAGGGCGCGGGCGCTGGAAGTGTGGAGAGTGGAGAGTGGAGAGTGGGAAAGGGCGCGGGCGCTGGAAGTGTGGAGAGTGGAGAGTGGAGAGTGGGAAAGGGCGCGGGCGCTGGAAGTGTGGAGAGTGGAGAGTGGAGAGTGGGAAAGGGCGCGGGCGCTGGAAGTGTGGAGAGTGGAGAGTGGAGAGTGGGAAAGGGCGCGGGCGCTGGAAGTGTGGAGAGTGGAGAGGGGAGAGTGGGAAAGGGCGCGGGCGCTGGAAGTGTGGAGAGTGGAGAGGGGAGAGTGGGAAAGGGCGCGGGCGCTGGAAGTGTGGAGAGTGGAGAGGGGAGAGTGGGAAAGGGCGCGGGCGCTGGAAGTGTGGAGAGGGGAGTGGGGAGAGTGGGAAAGGGCGCGGGCGCTGGAAGTGTGGAGAGGGGAGTGGGGAGAGTGGGAAAGGGCGCGGGCGCTGGAAGTGTGGAGAGGGGAGTGGGGAGAGTGGGAAAGGGCGCGGGCGCTGGAAGTGTGGAGAGGGGAGTGGGGAGAGTGGGAAAGGGCGCGGGCGCTGGAAGTGTGGAGAGGGGAGTGGGGAGAGTGGGAAAGGGCGCGGGCGCTGGAAGTGTGGAGAGGGGAGTGGGGAGAGTGGGAAAGGGCGCGGGCGCTGGAAGTGTGGAGAGGGGAGTGGGGAGAGTGGGAAAGGGCGCGGGCGCTGGAAGTGTGGAGAGGGGAGTGGGGAGAGTGGGAAAGGGCGCGGGCGCTGGAAGTGTGGAGAGGGGAGAGGGGAGAGTGGGAAAGGGCGCGGGCGCTGGAAGTGTGGAGAGGGGAGAGGGGAGAGTGGGAAAGGGCGCGGGCGCTGGAAGTGTGGAGAGGGGAGAGGGGAGAGTGGGAAAGGGCGCGGGCGCTGGAAGTGTGGAGAGGGGAGAGGGGAGAGTGGGAAAGGGCGCGGGCGCTGGAAGTGTGGAGAGGGGAGAGGGGAGAGTGGGAAAGGGCGCGGGCGCTGGAAGTGTGGAGAGGGGAGAGGGGAGAGTGGGAAAGGGCGCGGGCGCTGGAAGTGTGGAGAGGGGAGAGGGGAGAGTGGGAAAGGGCGCGGGCGCTGGAAGTGTGGAGAGGGGAGAGGGGAGAGTGGGAAAGGGCGCGGGCGCTGGAAGTGTGGAGAGGGGAGAGGGGAGAGTGGGAAAGGGCGCTGGAAGTGTGGAGAGGGGAGAGGGGAGAGTGGGAAAGGGCGCTGGAAGTGTGGAGAGGGGAGAGGGGAGAGTGGGAAAGGGCGCTGGAAGTGTGGAGAGGGGAGAGGGGAGAGTGGGAAAGGGCGCTGGAAGTGTGGAGAGGGGAGAGGGGAGAGTGGGAAAGGGCGCTGGAAGTGTGGAGAGGGGAGAGGGGAGAGTGGGAAAGGGCGCTGGAAGTGTGGAGAGGGAGAGGGGAGAGTGGGAAAGGGCGCTGGAAGTGTGGAGAGGGAGAGGGAGTGAGGGAAAACAGAGGACAACTGGAAGGGGAACGAAGACTGTTCCAGTGTCGATCCTGAAATTCCGTTGAAGGCAGTGGCACGAGGGGAAAAGTCACAGGGAAATCTGTCACCAGACACACAGGCACACCACTGGCCCAGAGTGAAAACACAGACCACACACAGAGGAAGAAGGGGGTAACAAGGAAAACGCCCCACTACTTCTGTCAGACGGCACCCAACAGCTCACTCGGCACCCAGCAGCTCACTCGGCACCCAGCAGCTCACTCGGCACCCAACAGCTCACTCGGCACCCAGCAGCTCACTCGGCACCCAACAGCTCAGCTCACTCGGCACCCAGCAGCTCACTCGGCACCCAACAGCTCACTCGCTGGAACGGCCACCTGTCTCTTAGAGAGCTTGGCATCAAAAGCCAATCTGAATCTTTCTACCTTACCTACATTAATTTCTTAACTCCTCAGTGAAAAATAATGCTCATGGAATTGGAACATGCCACACACACATCCCAGAGATGCACGTGCATACGCCCAGAGTTAAACGGAGCATATACACGGAAGGAACGAGGGTGGTGAAGGGGAGAGAGAGAGGGGAAAGAAGGGAGAGAGAAAGGGGGAAGAGGGAAGGAGAAAAGAGGAGCACAGAGGCACGCACACACAGATCGCCAACGAGCCAATGGTTGGCCATCTGGGTGTCCGAAGGAAAAGAGCGGACCTGGCAGCAGTTCTACTGGCCAGGAATGTCAGGATGTGCGCCACTTCTGCAGAACTTGCCACGTCTGCCAGCGCACTTCTTCCCGTGGTAGGAATCAGACAGTCCATCTTGGGAAAGTTCAGTCAGTCCCTCTTGGGAAAGTTCAGTCAGCCCCTCTTGGGAAAGTTCCATTAGTGTCAGAGCCCTTTAAGAAGGTAGGCGTTGACATCGTGGGGCCCATCGCACCGGCCTCTGCGCATGGAAACCGGTACATCCTACTCGTTGTTGACTCTGCCATACGGTATTCAGAGGCTCTTGCCCTAAAAGGGATCGACTGTGACTGTGGCAGAGGTCTGATGGCAAATGTGGACCCTATACACTGGAATACACTATACACTGGAATACACTATGCACTGCAATACACAATGCTCAGCAGTATACTATATGTACTGCAAAACAATACATTGCAATACACTATGGACTGGAATACACCACGCCCTGCAATACACTATATACTGCAACACTCTGCACTGAACTACTCTGTAATACACTATAAACTACCATACATTATACACTGCCTTACACTATATACTGCAATACAATCTGTAATACGCTATGCACTGCAGTACACTATACACTGCATTACCATACACTATGTACCGCGATGCACTGAGCACAGTATTACGTTGTACACTGCAATACACTATACATTATGCACTGGTATACACTATGCACTGCAATACACTAAGCGCTGTAGTATAATAAGCACTGAAATACACTATATACTGCAATACACTATGCAGTGCAATACACTATACATTATGCACTGGTATACACTATGCACTGCAATACACTATGCAGTGCAATACACTATGTACTGCAATACACTATACACTGCAGTACACCACACACTGCAGTACACTTTACACTGCCATAGGCTATACAGTCGCACACTATGCAATCCACTACGCACTGCAATACCGTATGCCCTGCAGTACACTCTACATTGCAGTACACTATACACTGATGCATTATACACTGCAAAACACTATATACTGCAATACTATGCAATACATTATGCACTGAAATATACTACGCACTCTATCACACTACGCACTGGAATACACTATACACTGGAATACACCACGCAGTGCAATACACTATGCACAGCAATTCACTTTGCACTGGAATGCACTATACACTGCCATACACTCTGTAATACACTACACACTGCAATACACTATGCGCTGCTGTACACTATGAATTGCAGTTCACTATACACTACAATGCTCATGCACTGCACAACATTATGGACTGCAATACCCTACACACTGCAATACGCTACACACTGCAATACGCTACACACTGCAATACGCTACACACTGCAATACCTAACCCGACACATACCTACACACTGCAATACCTAACCCGACACATACCTACACACTGCAATACCTAACCCGACACATACCTACACACTGCAATACGCTACACACTGCAATACCCTACACACTGCAATACCCTACACACTGCAATACGCTACACACTGCAATACACTCTACACTACAAAAGACTCTACACTGCAATACCCTACACACTGCAATACACTCTACACTGCAATACACTACACACTGCAATACACTCTACACTGCAAAAGACTACACTGCAATACCCTACACACTGCAATACGCTACACACTGCAATACGCTACACACTGCAAAAGACTACACTGCAATACGCTACACACTGCAATACGCTACACACTGCAATACCCTACACACTGCAATACGCTACACACTGCAATACGCTACACACTGTAATACACTACACACTGCAATACACTATGCGCTGCTGTACACTATGAATTGCAGTTCACTATACACTACAATGCTCATGCACTGCAGAACATTGACTGCAATACCTAACCCGACACATACCTACACACTGCAATACCCTACACACTGCAATACCCTACACACTGCAATACGCTACACACTGCAATACACTACACACTGCAATACCCTACACACTGCAATACACTCTACACTGCAAAAGACTACACTGCAATACCCTACACACTGCAATACACTACACACTGCAATACACTCTACACTGCAATACATTCTACACTGCAATACCCTACACACTGCAATACGCTACACACTGCAATACCCTACACACTGCAATACCCTACACACTGCAATACACTCTACACACTGCAATAGACCCTACACACTGCAATACACTCTACACACTGCAATACCCTACACACTGCAATACACTCTGTAATACGTTATGAACTGCCATGTACTATACTGTCATATGCTATTTTCTACAATACATTCTGCAGTACACTTTGCACTGCAGTACACTATACACCCAGCACTGCCATACACTAAGTACTGTAATACACTAAGCACTGCCATACACTATGTACTGTAATACACTAAGCACTGCCATACACTATGTACTGTAATACACTAAGCACTGCCATACACTATGTACTGTAATACACCCAGCACTGCCATACACTATGTACTGTAATACACTAAGCACTGCCATACACTATGTACTGTAATACACCCAGCACTGCCATACACTAAGTACTGTCATACACTATGTACTGTAATACACTAAGCACTGCCATACACTATGTACTGTAATACACTAAGCACTGCCATACACTATGTAGTGTTATACACTAAGCACTGCCATACACTATGTACTGTAATACACTAAGCACTGCCATACACTATGTAGTGTAATACACTAAGCACTGCAATACACTATGTACTGTAATACACTAAGCACTGCCATACACTATGTACTGTAATACACTAAGCACTGCCATACACTATGTAGTGTAATACACTAAGCACTGCCATACACTATGTACTGTAATACACTAAGCACTGCCATACACTATGTACTGTAATACACTAAGCACTGCCATACACTATGTAGTGTAATACACTAAGCACTGCCATACACTATGTACTGTAATACACTAAGCACTGCCATACACTATGTACTGTAATACACTAAGCACTGCCATACACTATGTAGTGTTATACACTAAGCACTGCCATACACTATGTACTGTAATACACTAAGCACTGCCATACACTATGTACTGTAATACACTAAGCACTGCCATACACTATGTAGTGTTATACACTAAGCACTGCCATACACTATGTACTGTAATACACTAAGCACTGCCATACACTATGTAGTGTTATACACTAAGCACTGCCATACACTATGTAGTGTAATACACTAAGCACTGCCATACACTAAGTACTGTAATACACTAAGCACTGCAATACACTGTGCGATGGAATATACTATGCATTGCAATACACTGCTCTGGAATAAACTCCTCTCTGCAATACGCTATGAATTACTCTATGCACTGCAATGCACTCATCACTGCAATACACTCAACACTGCAATACACTATACACTACAATACACTCAGCACTGCAATAGACTATGCACTGCAATGCACTACACACTGCCATATGCTCTGAATTGCCATGCCATACACTCTGCAATACACTACGGTCTGCAATACACTATGCGCTGCTTTATACTGTACACTGCACTGTAATACACTAAGCCTTCTTGTACACTAAGCACTGCAATACACTATACACTGCAATAGACTATGCAATTAACTATGCACTGCAATACACTGCACTGCAAAACGCTATGCACTGCACTACACCACGCACTGTGATACACTATACACTGCAGTACACTATGTAATACACTATACACTGCACTACAGTCTATAGTACACAAACTGCAATAGACCAAGCATTATGCAATGCCGTGCACAATGTTCTGCAATACACTATACACTGCCATGCACTATGAACTGCCATCCGCTATACGATGGAATACACTCTGCAATACACTATGCACTGCAATATATTAAGAACTGCAACACACTTTGCACTACAATGCACTGTTCACTGCAATACTCTGAATACACTATGCAGTGCAATATATGAAGAACTGCAACACTTTGCACTACAATGCACTGTTCACTGCAATACTCTGAATACACTATGCGCTGCAATATATGAACTGCAACACTTTGCACTACAATGCACTGTTCACTGCAGCACACTCTGGAATACACTATGCGCTGCAACGCACGAAGCACTGGAAGACACTACGCACTGCAATACTCTATAAATAGCAATAGACTATCCACTGCAATAGACTATATACTGCAGTACACTCAGCACTGGAATGCACTACACATTGTCATACACTATAAACTGTCATACTCTGCAATACTCTGTGCACTACAAAACACTATAAACTTCAATACACTATGCACTGAAATGCACTGCATAATCCACTGTGCATTGCAATACAGTATGCATTGCAATACGTTATACACTGCCATACAACATGCACTGCAAATCACTGAGCACTGTCATACACTACACACTGAAACACACTATGCAATACACTACGCACTGCATTCATTATGCAATGCAGTACACTATACATTGCAGTACATTATGCACAGTAATATTTTACACTGTAATACACTATGCACTGTAATACACAAAGCACTGCTAAAGACTACACACTGCAGTACGGTAGACACTAAGATACACCATGCACTGCAATTCAGTATAATCTGCAATACAATATGCACTGTAATAAACTATACACTGTAATACATTACACACTTCCATGCACTCTAGAACACAGTATGCTTTGCAATACACCAACCACTGCAATACACTACACACTGCAACACACCAATCACTGCAATACACTACACACTGCAATACACCAATCACTGCAATACACTATGCACTGCAGTACACTATACACTGTAATATAGAATCTAAAATGTTTTTTTGCCAGATTTCACCAAAAGTTCTTTTGAATGTGTTATTAACAATTCCAATATTTATTGCAGGTTTGCTGCGTAGTCCTATAGGCCATTTGTTATAGTTATAGCTGTTTGAGATAACGTTTCCAGTTTCCCTAGCGTTGTCTCTCCCTATTCACCCTCCAAACATACTTTTACCCCCTCCCGCAACCCATACCCCCACGGTGGGTTTTTTTGTTTTGGGTTTTTTTGGGTTTTTTGTTTTTGTTTTGTTTTTGTTTTTCCCCTCGTCTGATATCACTTCAAGTGGAAAGACGTTAAACTGAAGACAACACTGTAATACACTACACACTGCCATGTACTCTGGAAACACAGTATGCACTGCAATACACCAATCACTGCAATACACCAATCACTATACACTGGAATACACTGCTATGCACTGCTAGAAACTGTGCACTGCAATACACTCTACACTGAAATGCACCATGCACTACACTGCTGCACTACACACTTGAATACACACTACACTGCAATACACTACACACTGCCATGTGTGTAGTGTATTGCAATGCCTAGTGCATTATAGAATGCATTTCAGTGTATAGTGCATGGCAGTGAATAGTGTATTGAAGTTCATAGTGTTTTTCAGTGCTAAGAGTATTGCAGAGTGTATAGTCTCTGTGGGCTTTTCCAAATACAACAGACTGAGCAACACACTAGACGACACGTTCTTGGCATCAGATCTTTTCCCACCCGTCTTGCGGCTAATCAGTGGCAGCCTCTGTGCGTTTGTGTGTGCGTGTGCGCGTGCACGATGGTGTAAGTGTACAAAAATGTCTGGAGTGTTCTGTGCACGTGCGTGTGGGGGGGGGGTTTGTGTGTGCTAGGGGGTGGGGTGGGGGGGGGGGCGGTAGAGGATGAGGTATGTGTGTGTGTATGCATGCCTACACTGTGGGAGCCACGGAGTATTGGAACATGCGGGTGTGCATATATCTATATTTGTATATATGTGTGTGGGGTTGGGGTGGAGGATATGGGCATACGTTTTACATTTATTTACTTATTTATGCCACTCTGTTCAGCGTGTACGCTCCAACCCTCCAAGCGGACCCCACAGAAAAGGTCAAGTTTTACACTGATCTGCGCAACCTCGTTCAGAACACCCCTGCTGACGACAAGGTCATCATCCTTGGCGACTTCAATGCCAGAGTTGGCCAAGATTCAGAAGCCTGGAAAGGAGTCCTTGGCAAGCATGGCGTTGGTAATTGCAACGACAATGGGCGCCTTCTTCTCGAGTTCTGTGCAGAGCAGCAGTTTACCATCACCAACACCATTTTCCAGCAGAAGGACAGCCTGAAGACAACGTGGATGCATCCTCGGTCCAAACATTGGCACCTCATTGATTACATCCTGATGCGCCAGAGAGACGTACGAGACGTCCTACACACCCGAGTGATGCCCAGCGCGGAGTGTCATACTGACCACCGCCTCGTCCGCAGCAAGCTCAGGCTCCACTTCAAGCCCAAACCAAAGAAAGGAGGAGCTCCTAGGAAGAAATTCCAGGTCGGCAACTTTCAGTCAGCTGAAGTGAAAGCTGAATTCCAGGCGAAGCTTCAGGACAAACTTGAAGACCCCAGTTGCCCCACAGACCCCTCTCCAGAAGCACTATGGGCACAGCTGAAATCAGCCATCCTGCAGTCCTCTGAAGAAGTCCTAGGGTTCTCGTCGAAAAAGAACAAGGACTGGTTTGACGAAAACAACCAGGAGATCCAAGAATTGCTGGCGAAGAAGAGATCAGCCCACCAGGCTCACCTTGCACAACCGTCTTGTCCGGTGAAGAAAGCAACCTTCCGGCTCATATGCAGCAACCTCCAGCGCAAGCTTCGTGAGATTCAAAATGGGTGGTGGACCAACCTGGCAGAGAGGGCTCAGCTTTGTGCAGACACTGGTGACTACCGGGGCTTATACGAAGCCTTGAAGGCGGTGTACGGTCCCTCATACCAGGTCCAGAGTCCTTTGCGCAGCGCAGACGGCCAGGCGCTCTTCACAGAGAAGACGTCGATCCTGAACAGGTGGTCGGAACATTTCCAGGCCCTCTTCAGCGCCAACCGCACGGTTCAAGACTCGGCAATTCTCCGCATCCCACAACAGCCAGTGAAATTACAACTGGACGAGCTACCAACCCTAGAAGAGACTGTCAAGGCCATCGAACAGCTGAAATGTGGCAAGGCAGCAGGGGTTGATGGAATTCCGCCGGAGGCGTGGAAGAATGGAGGCCCAGCACTACACTCCAAACTCCACAACCTCTTTGTCTGCTGCTGGGAGCAAGGCAAACTACCACAGGACCTCCGTGACGCAGTCATCATCACCCTGTATAAAAACAAGGGAGAAAAGTCGGACTGCTCCAACTACAGGGGGATAACTCTGCTCTCCATCGCAGGCAAGATCCTCGCCAGAGTCCTCCTAAATCGGCTGGTGCCTACTATCGCCGAAGAACATCTCCCAGAGAGTCAGTGTGGCTTTAGAGCCAACAGAGGCACCACTGACATGGTCTTCGTTCTCAGACAGCTACAAGAAAAATGTCGGGAACAGAACAAAGGACTGTATGCGACATTCGTCGATCTCACGAAAGCTTTCGACACCGTGAGCAGAAAAGGTCTGTGGGAGATCATGAAACGTCTAGGATGCCCCCCAAAATTCCTCAGCATGGTCATCCAACTACATGAGGAACAGCGTGGACAGGTCAGACACAGCAACGACCTTTCGGAGCCCTTCCCAATTGGAAATGGAGTGAAACAAGGTTGTGTCCTCGCGCCGACCCTCTTCACGATCTTCTTCAGCATGATGCTCCAACAGGCCACTGAAGATCTTGGCGACGACGACGGTATCTTCATCAGATACCGCACTGATGGCAGCCTATTCAACCTGAGGCGGCTACAGGCCCACACCAAGACACTGGAGCAACTCATCAGAGAGCTTCTGTTTGCCGACGATGCTGCCCTCGTCGCCCATACAGAAGCGGCCCTGCAGCGTATAACGTCCTGCTTCGCAGAGGCTGCGCAGCTCTTCGGCCTAGAAGTCAGTCTGAAAAAGACGGAAGTTCTCCACCAGCCTGCCCCACAGGAAGAATTCCACGCTCCTCACATCAACATCGGTGAGACAGAGCTGAAGTCGGTCCACCAGTTCAGCTACCTAGGCTGCACCATCTCGTCTGACGCCAAGATCGACAAGGAGATCGACAACAGACTTGCAAAGGCAAACAGCGCATTCGGCAGGCTGTACAAGAGAGTGTGGAACAACAAACACTTGAAGAAAGACACAAAGATCAGCGTGTACAGAGCTGTTGTACTGCCCACCCTGTTGTATGGCTCCGAAACCTGGGTCACCTACCGGCACCACATACGACTGCTTGATCGCTTCCACCAGCGCTGCCTTCGCACCATCCTCAGCATCCACTGGAGTGACTACATCACAAATGTCGAGGTCCTGGAGCAGGCAAAGACTATCAGCATCGAGGCAGTGCTGCTAAAGACCCAGCTACGTTGGGCAGGGCACGTGTCCAGGATGGAGGACCACCGCCTGCCCAAGATCGCGCTGTATGGCCAACTGTCCACTGGCCACCGTGACAGAGGAGCACCCAAGAAGAGATACAAAGACTCCTTGAAGAAAGCTCTCGGTGCCTGTCACATTGACCATCGCCAGTGGTCCGCAGTAGCCGCTGATCGAGAGACCTGGCGACGCACCATCCACCAAGCTGTCTCCTCCTTCGAAAACAACCGCAGGGCCAGCCTTGAGGACAAACGCAGAAGGAGGAAGAACCACGACGCTGCAGCCGCGAACCCAGACCAGACTTTCCCTTGCAACCGCTGCGGCCGACTCTGCTTTTCCCGCATTGGCCTTGTCAGCCATGAGCGTGCCTGCATCAGACGTGGACAACGCCCTTCCTAGATCTTCGTCAGCGAAGCCAGGCCATGACTTATTTATCATCATTGTCTTATTTATTTTATTCTATTTTATTTATTTTTATTTTTGTACGCTTATAGTTGACCAAGTTTTTGCGCCTTATGAATATTAGTAGTAGTAGTAGTAGTTTTTTTTTTAGTTTTTTTTTTAGGTATTTATCTATTATTTACTTATTTTTAAAATTTTATTTCATTTTATTTTTTAATTTTATTTGATTTGTTTTTTTACTTGTTTTTTTAATCATTTATTTCTTTATTAATTATTATTATTATTATTAATTTTTTTTTCTCAAGGCCTGATTAAGCGTGTTGGGTTACGCTGCTGGGTCAGGCATCTGCTTGGCAGATGTGGTGTAGCATGTATGGATTTGTCCGAACGCAGTGACGCCTCCTTGAGTTACTTAAACAGAAACTGCAATACACTACACACTGCAATACACCAATCACTGCAACACACCAATCACTGCAATACACCATTCACTGCAGTTCACTGCAATACACTAATCACTGCAACACACCAATCACTGCAATACACCATTCCTTGCAATACACCAATCACTGCAATACACCAACCACTGCAATACACCATTCCTTGCAATACACTAATCACTGCAATACACCAATCACTGCAATACACCATTCCTTGCAATACACTAATCACTGCAATACACCAATCACTGCAATACACCATTCCTTGCAATACACTAATCACTGCAACACACCAATCACTGCAATACACCAATCACTGCAATACACCATTCACTGCAATACACCATTCCCTGCAGTACACCAATCACTGCAATACACCAATCACTGCAACACACCAATCACTGCAGTACACCAACCACTGCAATACACCATTCCTTGCAATACACTAATCACTGCAATACACCATTCACTGCAATACACCAATCACTGCAACACACCAATCACTGCAATACACCAATCACTGCAATACACCATTCACTGCAATACACCATTCCCTGCAGTACACCAACCACTGCAATACACCAATCACTGCAACACACCAATCACTGCAACACACCAATCACTGCAATACACCAACCACTGCAATACACCAATCACTGCAATACACCAATCACTGCAATACACCATTCCTTGCAGTACACCAACCACTGCAATACACCAACCACTGCAATACACCAATCACTGCAACACACCAATCACTGCAGTACACCAATCACTGCAGTACACCAACCACTGCAATACACCAATCACTGCAACACACCAATCACTGCAATACACCATTCCTTGCAGTACACCAACCACTGCAATACACCAATCACTGCAATACACCATTCCCTGCAGTACACCAACCACTGCAATACACCATTCCCTGCAGTTCACTGCAATACACTAATCACTGCAATACACCATTCACTGCAATACACTAATCACTGCAATACACCATTCACTGCAATACACTAATCTCTGCAATACACCATTCACTGCAGTACACCAACCACTGCAATACACCATTCCCTGCAGTATACCAACCACTGCAATACACCATTCACTGCAGTTCACTGCAATACACCATTCACTGCAATACACCATTGACTGCAATACACTAATCACTGCAATACACCAATCACTGTAATACACTGAAATACACCATTCACTGCGATACACCAATCATTGCAATACACTGCAATACACTAATCACTGCAATGCACTATCCACCGCAATATATATATATATATTATCCACTGCAATGCACTATCCACTGCGATACACTCAGCACTGGACTACACTACGCATTGCCATTCACTATAACTTTCTCCGGACGAAGGAATGTCCTACATAAAATGTATTCGGTTTCAGACGACGGAATGGAATAGCATTTTCAAGAAATAAAAATCCATCACGCAATGTACACGTGATTTTGTGGTTATCCAAGCAGAGTGCACTATTCTGGGTCATTCCACAATCGAATGCTATGATTGGCCAGCCTGCCATGTGTGGCCCGTCTCGCACACACGCAGACAGTCACTGAACGGTCGTCTGCTCGCATGCCAGCCTGTTAGCAAAGCGGGCTCTTCTCAAAATGTAGAGCGAACAAGGCAGCGACGGCAATGTTTTAGTGTTGCCGAAGTACTTGAAATGTTACAAACTGAAGGGTCGGACATTGAAGAAGTGGATGGTGACGAAGAAGAAAGTGAATTTAATGCAGAAAGCGAGCATGGGTATGGTGATTCGGGGTGAAAAATTGGCATTATTTTCTACGTATGGCAAAACTGTAAAAATAAGATGAGAAATTTGATTGTTTTATATTTAATAGCTCAACACGTAATAAACCAGTTCTGAAAGTTTCATTTTCTTACTCTGTATTTTGTATTTTTGGTAATTTTTTTCCGAACCCTGACAAATGGGCCGTCTGTGGAGGGGGAAGCAAGGGAGAAAACTTGTCCTGAGTGAGATAAACTGTCATACACTCTCTGGAATACACTGTGCACTACAAAACACTATGAACGTCAATACATATTTTTTGTTGTTGTTATTGTCGCTGTTGCTGCTCTTTTTGTTGTTGTTGCTGCTGTTGTTGTTCTTGGTGCTGTTGCTGTTGTTTGTGTTGTTATAACTGTTGCTGTTATTGTTGCTGTTGTTATTGTCCTGTTGTTGCTGCTGTTGTTGTTATTGCTATTGTTTTGTTGTTGTTGCTGTTCTTGTTACTGCTGTTGTTGTAGCTGTTGCAGTTGTTGTGGTAGCTGTTGCTGTTGTAGCAGGTGTTGCTGTTGTTGTTCCTGCTGTTATTGCTTTTGTTGTTGTTGCTGGTGGTGTTGTATGTTGTTGTTCTTGCATTGTTGTTGTACTTGTAGTTGCTTTGTTGTTGATGATGCTGTTTTTGTTGTTGTAACTGTTGATGTTGTTGTTCCAGTTGTTGTTGCTGTTATTGTTGTTGTTGCTGTTATTGTCATTGGTGTTGTTTCTGTTCTCGTCGTTGTTGTTGCTGCTGCACTTGTTTTTGTTTTTGTTCTTGTTACTGTTGTTGTTGTTATTGTTGCTGTTGTTGTTGCTGCTGCTGTTGTTGATGTTGGGCAGTATCAAGTTCACACGGGAAAATGCGGCTGCTTTCGCATATGAGGTATATGAAGGATTTCAAAGAAAAGAAACACTAGCAGTAGCAATCGACCTTGAAGATGCCTGCAGTAAAGTTCAGTCTGCGCACCTCATGGAGCTGCTACTAAGGTATGGAGTGAGTTTGACACTGACAAGATGGATAGCAGCAGCGCTTCAGGTAAGAACCGTCGTCCTACGCCTCGGAGATTGGATGTCTGCACCTTCTAAACTATCCATGGGACTGCCACAAGGGTCTCCGCTCTCTCCTGTCTTCTACAACGTCTACACGAAAGGCCTTGCAGACTAAACAACAATGGAATAGCTCGGGTGCTTACTCTTGCGGATGATGGCCTGGTCCCCAAAACTACGAAAGATGCTCAGGAAAGAACTAAAGCCGTCCAGAAACAACTGAACAATATCGCTCAATGGTGCAAAGACCAGGATCTTCCATCAATCCAGCGAAAGCTCAAACGTTGCTGTGCACCCTCAACAACAGAACCGCGAGCAAATCACCACCATCTGTGTCATTCGATGGACTTCAAATCGAGAAAACCGAATGCCTACGCTACTTAGGTATACAGTTCGACAGGATGCTGACCTTCAGAAAACAAGGAAAATACTGTTCTCAAACGCAAAAAGGGTCTTTCAGTCTTAAAAGCAATGTCATCCAAAGGTATTGAACAACGCCACCTCTTCCTGCTATATCAATCACTCGTCCTCAGTGTGATCGACTACGGACTTGGGCCAACAACACCGTCTAAAAGCAGCCTCCTAAAATTAGAGTTCAAAATGAAGCTATGAGGCTGATCCTTGGAACAACAAAAGACACGTCCACGGAAACCATGCGATACCTGCTTGACCTTCCTTCAGCGCAGGCCAGAAACAAGTTAGAACAGGTTAAGACCTACTTCAGAGCATTCGAAAACCCCCCAAACCCACTGCATGACGCAATCAAGGAACTAAAAGGCAGCCGTCTAGGACGAGGAAGATCATGGATGGAGCAAGCAGAAGACACAATCCAGCTGGTATGCCGACTACAAGACCTGAAAGTAACAAAATGGGAGGAAAACCCCGAAAACCTGAATCATCTATTCAACACAGCCATTTCACCCACTCTAGGGAATGGCAAGAGGGCAAAACTGATGCGGAAGTGAAGCTACTCATAGAAGAAAACAGTAAAGAAGAGGACATCATCATATACACAGATGGCTCAGTCGCCAAAGGCCAATCCGGTTGGGGATTTACTGTGAAACAAAATGGAAAAACAATTGGGGAAGAGAATGCTGCCTACAAAATCACAACCTCTAGCCTAACGATGGAAGTTGAAGCTGTGACACATGCCCTCCAGTGGCTATCATCTATCCATATGCCCGGAAACCAACATGCCATGATTCTAACGGACTCGTTGAACCTCATACAGAAAATTGAAAGCAGAATGTGAAGCCCAGAGTGGCATGAGGCAATGCGCAACTTTCAGATTAAAGAAACTTTCATGGTCAAACTGCCCGGGACATAAGGTGACAGACTGATAGACTTGCTGGTAACGCAACAACGAGCGGCCTACATCTAGAAAAATCGGAAATCCTCAGAAAAGTCAAAGAATACCAAAAAGAACAGGTACAAGGCCATCACACCATCGGTTGCCTCAAAGAAATAAAGGTAGAGAGAGGAAGCGGCCGTGAGTCTAACATAAAAGGTAGAGCATGATGCTTTGCAAATCAAACGAATATCGGCATTTCCAAACCAACACTGCGCAAATTACTTCAGAACGGAACTATGGGCTTTTCCAAATACAACACTGTGTGTGTGTACGCGCACCTAGAGTTGACTTAATCAAGATTTTGCGCCTATTATTATTAATATTATTTATTTATTTATTTTTTACTTTTTTTGCTGCGCCATCATCTGCTCCGTTTCAGTGGCATTACTCCCACGCCGCTCATTTAGATTCCTCCATACACGGCCACACCCGGGTTCGTCCGTCACAGTTCCAGCGTCGGCAGTCCGCAGGGAACCATCGATGTTAGGTGGCCAGGAGGCCACACACCAGAGGAGACCCTGCACTGCTGCTGAGTCACCTCGGTGGTGTTCAGTGGTGCCTGTTCTCATTTAACGTACTTAGGACACCACCTACTAAGCCCCCTACTAACGACAATAATGGTTTAGTCGTGGAGCCAGACTGAGTGAGCATCCCTCCCAGAGTGGAGACCGCCACCACGTCCTCAAACAGACCCCCATGAATCTGCCTACACAGGACTCGCCCCAAGCACGGAAGTGGAGAGGTATCGAAACTGAGGTCACCATGAGAGCAGGGCATGAAAGGCCACAGACTTTGAGACTGTTTTGTCTATATTATTATTATTATTATTATTATTATTATCATATTGATGATGATGGAGGATGACGATGACGATGTTGCTATGGAGGTCCATTTTGGTTTGGGACTGTGTGACAAGGCTGTACTCTACACTTCCTGTCATAATGATATCCTGGCGTTAACCAGGCTCGAGAGAGAGACACTTGCAGTGTTGGTCAAGTAATTAGAGCAACACACCCAAAGACGCATCCTTGAAGTGGATGACACTCGACTGTGTGGTCCCAGTCTCCCCATTTAAGCCCACAGCACACTCAACTCTGGATAGGAGCCGGCCACGGGCCGAAAATTCCACCTTCGATGGAATTCGAACCCGCGTCCTCCAAGCCGTCAGTCCGCGAAGCTAACCACTTCGCCACGGCGGCTGGTTATTATTATTATTTATTTATTAAAAAAAAAAATTTTTACTTTATTTTATTTATTTTTATTTTATATTTTATTTTATTCATTTATTTATTTAAAAAAAATAGTATTATTATTATTTTTTGATTATTTTTACTTCATTTATTTTACTTTATTTAAAAAAAAATTATTGTTATTTTATTATGTATATTTTATTCATTTATTTTATTTATTTATTTATTTATTTATTTACTTTTTCTCAAGGCCTGACTAAGCGCGTTGGGTTACGCTGCTGGTCAGGCATCTGCTTGGCAGAAGTGGTGTAGCGTATATGGATTTGACCGAACGCAGTGACGCCTTGAGCTACTGATACCGATGTTGTTGCTGTAGCTGTTGTTGTTGGTTTTGTTGTTGTTGTAGCTGCTTTTGTTGCTGCTGTTGTTGCGGTTGTAGTTCCTGTTGTTGTTGGTGTTGTTGCTATTGCTTTTGTTATTGTTGTTGCTGCTGTTGTTGTTACTGTTGTTGTTCTTGCTGTTTTTGTTTTTGATGCTGCTACTGCTGCTGTTGTTGTTGATGTTGTGTTGTTGTAGTAGTTGGTGGTGGTGGTGCTGTTGCTATTGCTTTTGTTATTGTTCTTGTTTTTGTTGCTGTTGTTGTTTTTGATGCTTTGTTGTTGTTGTTGCTGTTGTTGTTGGTATTGTTGCTGCTGTTTTTGTTGTTGCTGCTGTTGTTGCCCAGAGAGCCTAATCCAGCCGATTGCCTCATTCCACGATGGCATGCAGGCGAGAGTACAGGAAAATACTGACATGTCGGATCCGTTCCCTGTGGTAACTGGAGCGAAGCAGGGCTGCGTCCTGGCACCCACACTGTTCTCATTCTCTTCTCTGCCATGCTGATTGACGCCTTCCAAGACTGTGACCGGGGCATCGACATTCAGTTTCGCACAGATGGCAAACTTTTCAGCTTGCAGCGACTCCACGCCAGGTCCAGGGTGTTTGAGGCACTGTTGAGAGATTTCCTCTTCGCTGATGACTGCGCGCTTGCTGCACACACCCATGAGGACATGCAGTTCATTATGGACAGGTTCTCAACCTCCTGCAGGCGCTTTGGACTCACCATCAGCCTCAGCAAGACCGAGTCCATGTACCAACCAGCTAGCTCACAGAACGCCAGTGCCCCCCCCCCCCCCCCCTCCGCCGCCCCCCCTCCCCCTACGCTGGACAGGACACGTTGACCGCATGATAGACGGCAGGATCCCGAAGATGCTCTTGTATGGCCAGCTGAAGGAAGGCCACCGCGAACTTGGAAGACCCTGCAAGCGCTTCAAGGACATCTTGAAGACAAACCTCAAAGCCTGTGACATAGACATCGCTTCCTGGGAAACTGATGCCCTTGACTGCACTCGCTGGAGAATGCTGTGCTCTGGTGGCATAAAGACGTTTGAAAACAAGAAAACGCTGGCCATTGAGGAGAAGCGTGAGCGAAGGAAGCAGGGCTCAATTTCTGGAGACGTTTTCCATTGCAACACCTGTGGGAAGTGCTGCGCATCCAGAATCGGCCTCTTCTCCCAGGAGGACACACACCGACAAATAAGCCTGCCTGCCTACTCATCCGTCGATCCGACGGAAGATTCCATCGATATGTTGTTGTTGCTGTTGATGATGATGATGTTCCTGTTGTTGCTATTGATGATGATGTTGTTGTTGCTCCTCTTGTTGTTGTTGTTGCTGATATTGTTGTTGTTGATAGTGCTTTTGTTGTTGTAGCAGTTGCTGTTTTTGTTGTTGCTGTTGTTGTTGTTGATATTGTTGTTGGTGTCGCTGCTGCTGCTGCTCTTGTTGCTGTTGTTATCGCTGTTGTTGTTGTTGCTGTTGTTGTTGTTGTTGTTGTTGCTGTTGTTGTTGTTGATGCTGCTGCTGTAGTTGTTTTTGTTGTTGCTGTTGCTATAGTTCTTTCTATTTTTGTTGGTGTTGCAGTGGTTATTGCTATTGGTGGTGGTGTTGTTACTGTTGTTGTTGCTGTTGTTATTGCTGTTGTTATTGTTGTTGTAGTTGTTCCTGTTGTTACTGTTCCTGTTGTTCTTCTTCTTGTTGGAGTTGTTTTTGTTGCTGGTGTTCGTGCTGTTGGTGTTGTTGTTGCTGTTATGGTTGTTACTGTTGTTGCTGCTGCTGCTGTTGTTGCTGTTGTTTATGTTATTACTGTTGTTTTTATTGTTGCCGTTGTTGTTGTTACTGTTGTTTTTGTTCTTGTTGTTGTAGTTGTTTTGCTGGTGTTGCTGTTGTTCTTGTTGCAGCTGTTGTTGTTGCTGTTGTCGTTGCTATTGTTGTTGTTGCTGCTTTTGTTGTTTTTTGTAATTACTGTTGCTGTTGTTACTGTTCCTGTTGTTGTTGTTTTTACTGCTGGTGTTGCTGTTGTTATTGCTGTTGCTGATGTCGTCGTTGCTGTTGTTGTTCATGCTGTTGTCGTTGGTTTTGTTGTTGTTGTTGCAGTGGTATTCCAGGCATTCTCTAACCCCTTTCTGATCCTTGCCCTCTTTCTCTTTTCCTCTATTTCTCCTCCACCCCTCATCCCGTTTTTTTGTTGTTGTTGTTAAAATACTTTCTTGTTTTAATTCATTTTATTGCATTTTTCTATTTATATATCCTTTCTCTCTCTCTCTCTCTCTCTCTCTCTCTCTCTCTCTCTCTCTGATTTATTTCTGATATATATATATATTTTATTTTATTTTACTTTCTTGTTCATATATCCTACCAACCCCTTCCTTCACTCTCTGTCCACCTTTTTTTTTCTCCTTTCCCCTCCCCCTTCCCTTTCAGAGTCCTTTCTTTCCTTCACACACACACACACTCACAGTTCTACTCACCTTTGTTTTTTGTGTCCTTTCCTGTGACTTCTCATCACTTTACTTTCCTGAACTTTACTCTCTCGCTCTCTGTCTGTATCTTTCTGTCTGTCACTCACTCATTTCATTTGCCTGAAGAAGAGCCTGTGGCTCGATACGTCGCCTCTGTTATCCCACGAAAGTCGACTTTTACCAAGATTCTTTTAGTCTGCCTCTTACTATTGTTGTTGTTTTTCTTGTTGTTATTGTTGTTGTTTTTCTTGTTGTTGTTATTGCTGTTACCGTTGTTGTTGTAGCAGTTGCTGTTGTTGTAGCTGTTGCTGCTGTTGTTGTTATTATTGTTGTTGGTGGTGTTGTTGTTCCTATTGTCACTATTGATTTTATTGTTGTTCCATTTCTTGTTGCTGCTGCTGTTGTTGTTCTTGATATTTCTGTTGCTATTATTGTTGCTTAAAAAAAAACAAAAAACTGTTGCTGTTATTTCTGTTGTTGTTGTTACTGTTCCTGTTGTAGTAGTTGTTGTTTTTGTGTTGTTGTTGCTGATGTTGTTGTTGTTGCTGTTGTAGCAAGTGCTGTTGTTGTAGCTGTTGCTGTTTTTGTTCTTGTTTCTGTTGTTGCTGTTGTAGTTGTTGCAGCTGTTGCTGCTGCTGCTGCTGCTGTTGTTGTTGTGCCCATTGGTGATATTGATGTTATTGTTGTTCCTGGTGTTTTTGCTGCTGCTGTTTTTGCTGATCTTGTTGCTGTTGTTGTGGTTGTTGTTATTGCTGTTACCGTTGTTGTTGTAGCAGTTGCTGTTGTTGTAGCAGTTGCTGCTTTTGTTGTTGCTATTGTTGTTGTCCTTGGTGTTGTTTTTTTTGTTGTTCCTATTTTTTCTATTGGTTGTGTTGTTCTTGTTGTTGCTATTGATTTTGTTGCTGTTTTTGTTGTTGTTATTGTTGTCGTTGCAGTTGCTGTTGTTGTTGTTGTTTTCTTGTTGTTCTTGCCGTTGTTGTTGCTGGTGTTATTGATTGCTGTTGTTGCTGTTGCTTGTAGCTGTTGCTGTTGTTGTGGTTGTTGCTGTTGTTGTTGTTACTGTAGTTGTTTCTCTTGTTGTTGTTGTTGCAGTGGTCTTCCAGGCATTCTCTGACCCCTTTGTGATCCTTGCCCACTTTCTCTTTTCCTCTATTTCTCCTCCACCCCTCATCCCGTTTTTTTTGGTTAAAATACTTTCTTGTTTTAATTCATTTTATTGCATTTATCTATTTATATATCCTTTCTCTCTCTGTCTCTCTCTCTGTCTCTCTCTGATTTATTTCTGATATATATATATATATATTTTTTTTTTTCCCCTCCACTTCTTTCTTTTATTTTACTTTCTTGTTCATATATCCTACCAACCCCTTCCTTCACTCTGTCCACTTTTTTTCCCCTTTCCCCTCCACCTTCCCTTTCAGAGTCCTTTCTTTCCTTCACACACACACACACAGTTCTACTCACCTTTGTTTTTTGTGTCTTTCCTGTGACTTCTCATCACTTTACTTTCCTGAACTTTACTCTCTCGCTCTCTGTCTGTATCTTTCTGTCTGTCACTCACTCATTTCATTTGCCTGAAGAAAAGCCTGTGGCTCGATACGTCGCCTCTTATCCCACGAAAGTCGACTTTTACCAAGATTCTTTGAGTCTACCTCTTACTGTTGTTGTTGTTGTTGTTGCTGTTTTTCTTGTTGTTGTTATTGCTGTTACCGTTGTTGTTGTAGCAGTTGTTGTAGCTGTTGCTGCTGTTTTTGTTGCTGTTGTTGCTATTATTGTTGGTGGTGGTGGTGGTGTTCCTGTTGTTCCTATTATTACTATTGATTTTATTGTTGTTCCAATTGTTGTTGCTGCTGCTGTTGTTCTTGATATTTCTGTTGCTATTATTGTTGCTTTAAAAAAAAATTACTGTTGCTGTTATTTCTGTTGTTGTTACTGTTCCTGTTGTAGTAGTAGTTGTTTTTGTTGCTGTTGTTGTTGCTGATGTTGTTGTTGTTGTAGCTGTTGGTGTTTTTGTTCTTGTTGTTTCTGTTGTTGTTGTAGTTGTTGCAGCTGTTGCTGCTGCTGTTGTTGTTGTTGTGCCCATTGGTGATATTGATGTTATTGTTGTTCCTGGTGTTTTTGCTGCTGCTGTTTTTGCTGATCTTGTTGCTGTTGTTGTGGCTGTTCTTGTTGTTGTTATTGCTGTTACCGTTGTTGTTGTAGCAGTTGCTGTTGTTGTAGCTGTTGCTGCTTTTGTTGCTGTTGATGTTTTTGTTGTTCTTGCTGTTGTTGCTGCTGCTGCTGTTTTTGTTGCTGTTGTTGCTATTATTGTTATTGGTGGTGGTGGTGTTCCTATTGTTACTATTGATTTTATTGTTGTTCCAATTGTTGTTGCTGCTGCGTTTGTTGTTGCTGTTGTTGTTGTTGCTATTGCTGTTGTTGTTCTTCATATTTCTGTTGCTATTATTGTTGCTTTAAAAAACAACAACAACTGTTGCTGTTATTTCTGTTGTTGTTGTTACTGTTCCTGTTGTAGTAGTTGTTTTTGTTGTTGTTGCTGATGTTGTTGCTGTTGTAGCAAGTGCTGTTGTTGTAGCTGTTGCTGTTTTTGTTATTGCTGTTCTTGTTGTTTTTGTTTCTGTTGTTGTTGTTGCAGCTATTGCTGCTGCTGCTGTTGTTGTGCCCATTGGTGATATTGATGTTATTGTTGTTCCTGGTGTTTTTGCTGCTGCTGTTTTTGCTGATCTTGTTGCTGTTGTTGTGGTTGTTATTGTTGTTGTTATTGCTGTTACCGTTGTTGTAGCTGTTGCTGCTTTTGTTGTTGTTATTGTTGTCGTTGCAGTTGCTGTTGTTGTTTTCTTGTTCCTGCCGTTGTTGTTGCTGGTTTCATTGATTGCTGTTGTTGCTGTTGCTTCTTCTTGTTGTTGTTGCTGCTGCTGCTGTCGTTATTGTTGCTGCTGTCGTTGTTGTCGCTGATGTTGTTGCTGTTGTTATTATTGCTGTTACCGTTGTTGTAGGAGTTGCTGTTGTTGTAGCTGTTGCTGTTTTTGTTGTTGCTGTTGTTGTTTTTGTTGTTGCTGTTGCTGCTGTTTTTGTTGCTGTTTTTGTTGCTATTATTGTTATTGGTGGTGGTGTTGTTCCTATTGTTACTATTGATTTTATTGTTGTTCCAATTTTTGTTGCTGCTGCTTTTGTTGTTGCTGATGTTGTTACTGCTGTTGTTGTTGTTATTGCTGTTGCTGTTCTTGATATTTCTGTTGCTGTTATTGTTGCTTTAAAAAAAAATTAAACTGTTGCTGTTATTTCTGTTGTTGTTACTGTTCCTGTTGTAGTAGTTGTTGTTTTTGTGTTGTTGTTGCTGATGTTGTTTTTCCTGTTGTAGCAAGTGCTGTTGTTGTAGCTGTTGCTGTTTTTGTTGTTGTTTCTGTTGTTGTTGTTGCTGTTGCTGCTGCTGCTGCTGCTGTTGTTGTTGGTGATATTGATGTTATTGTTGTTCCTGGTGTTTTTGCTGCTGCTGTTTTTGCTGATCTTGTAGCTGTTGTTGTGGTTGTTATTGTTGTTGTTATTGCTGTTACCGTTGTTGTTGTAGCAGTTGCTGTTGTTGTAGCTGTTGCTGCTTTTGTTGTTGCTGTTGTTGTTGTCCTTGGTGTTGTTGTTTTTGTTGTTCCTATTGTTTCTATTGGTTGTGTTGTTCTTGTTGTTGCTATTGATTTTGTTGCTGTTTTTGTTGTTGTTATTGTTGTCGTTGCAGTTGCTGTTGTTGTTGTTGTTGTTTTCTTGTTCTTGCCGTTGCTGTTGCTGGTGTTATTGATTGCTGTTGTTGCTGTTGCTTGTAGCTGTTGTTGTGGTTGTTGCTGTTGTTGTTACTGTAGTTTCAGTTGTTGTTGCAGTGGTCTTCCAGGCATTCTCTAACCCCTTTCTGATCCTTGCCCTCTTTCTCTTTCCCTCTATTTCTCCTCCACTCCTCATAACGTTTTTTTGGTTAAAATTGTATTATTGCATTTGTCTATTTATCTCTCTCTCTCTCTCTCTCTCTCTCTCTCTCTCTCTGTTTATTTCTATTATATATATTTTTTTTCCTCCACTTATTTTTTTAAATTTTACTTTCTTGTACATATGTCCTAAACAGTCTCTCCCACACCCTTCCTTCACTCTCTGTCCACCTTTTTTTTCCCCTTCCCCCTCCACCTTCCCTTTCCTTTCAGAGTCCTTTCTTTCCTTCACACACACACACTCACAGTTCTACTCACCCTTCTTTGTTTTTTGTGTCCTTTCCTGTGACTTCTCATCACTTTACTTTCCTGAACTTGACTCTCTCGCTCTCTGTCTGTATCTTTCTGTCTGTCACTCACTCATTTCATTTGCCTGAAGAAAAGCCTGTGGCTCGATACGTCACCTCTTATCCCACGAAAGTCGACTTTTACCAAGATTCTTTTAGTTTACCTCTTACTATTGTTGCTATTGTTGTTGCTGTTGTTGTGGCTGTTGCTGCTGATGTCCTTGTTGCTGTTGCTGCTGCTGTTGTTGTTATTGCTGTTACCGTTGTTGTAGCTGTTGCTGTTTTTATTGTTGCTGTTGTTGTTGTCGTTGCTGTTGCTGTTTTTGTTCCTGCTGTTGTTGTTGCTGTTGCTGGTGGTGCTGTTGTTGTTGCTATTGTTGTTGTTGTTCCAATTGTTTCTATCGGTTGTGTTGTTCTTGTTGTTGCTATTGATTTTGTTGTTCCTATTGTTGCTGTTGCTGCTTTTGTTATTGTTGTTTTTTGATATTTCTGTTGCTGTTATTGTTGCTGTTGTTGTTTTTGTTATTACTGTTGCTGTTATTGCTGTTGTTGTTGTTAATGTTCCTGTTGTAGTAGTAGTTTTTGTTGTTGCTGCTGCTGTTGTTGTTTCTGTTGTCGTTTCTGTTGTTCCAATTGTTACTGTTGATTTTGTCTTGTTGCTATTGATTTTGTTGTTCTTCCTGTTGTTGTTGCTGCTGCTGTTGTTGTTCTTGTTTTTGTTGCTGTTATTATTGCTGTTGTTGTTGTTGTTCTTGTTGTTGATATTTCTGTTGCTGTTATTGTTGCTGTTGTTGCTGTTACTGTTCCTGTTCTTCTTTTTCTTGTTTTAGTTGTTGTTTTTGGTAGTAGTGTTCTGGTTGTTGTTGTTGTTAATGTTGTTGCTGCTGATGTTGTTGCTGTTATTGTTCCAGCAGTTACTTTTGTTGTAGCTGTTTTTGTTCTTGCTGTTCTTGTTGTTGCTGCTGCTGTTGTTGTTGTTTCTGTTGTCGTTTCTGTTGTTCCAATTGTTACTATTGATTTTGTTCTTGTTGCTATTGATTTTGTTGTTGTTCCTGTTGTTGTTCTTGTTTTTGTTGCTGTTATTGCTGTTATTATTGCTGTTGTTGTTGTTGTTCTTGTTGTTATTTCTGTTGCTGTTATTGTTGCTGTTACTGTTCCTGTTCTTTTTCTTGTTTTAGTTGTTGTTTTTGATAGTAGTGTTCTGGTTGTTGTTGTTATTGTTGTTGTTGCTGCTGATGTTGTTGCTGTTATTGTTGTTGATAATGCTGTTGTTGTTGCTGTTGGTGTTGTTGTTATTGTTGTTCCTGTTGTTGTAGTAGCTGTTGCTGTTGTTGTAGCTGTTGCTATTGTTGTAGCTGTTTTTGTTGTTGCTGCTGTTGTTGTTGATGTTGTTGTTGATGTTGTTGTTGTTTTGCTGCTGTTGTTCCTATTGTTGTTGTTACTGCTGTTGTTGTTGTTGCTGTTCCTGTTGTTGTTGCTGATGTTATTGCTGCTTCTGCTGTTCTTGTTGTTGCCGTTTTTGTTGTTCTCGTTGCTGTTGCTGTTGTCGTTGCTGTTGCTGATGTTGTTGTTGTTGTTGTTCTTGCTGTTGTCGTTGGCTATGTTGTTGTAGCTGCTGTTGTTGTTGTAGTTGTTCCTATTGTTTTTGTTGGTGTTGTAGTTATTGATGTTGTTGTTGTTCTTGTTGCTGTTATTGCTGTTATTGTTGCTGTTGTTACTGTTGCTGTTGTTGTCATTACTGTTGTTCTTCTTGTTGTAGTTGTTTTTGTTACTGGTGTTGGTGCTGTTGTTGTTGTTCTTGCTATTTTTGATTTTGTTGCTTTTGTTATTGCTGTTGTTGCTGTCGTTGTTGTTGGTGTTGTTTTTGTTGCTGTTGTTCTTGTTGCTGTTGTTGCTGTTGGTTTTGTTGCTGTTGTTTTTGTTATTACTTTTCCTGTTATTGTTGCCGTTGTTGTTACTGTTACTGTTGTTGTTGTTGCTGGTGTTGCTGTTGTTGTTGCTACAGATATTGTTATTGCTGTTGTTGTTCATGCTGTTGTCGTTGGTCTGGTTGTTTTTGTAGCTGTTGATGTTTTTGTGGTTGCTGTTGTTTTTGTAGTTGTTTTTGTAGTTTCTGTAGTTGTTTCTGTTTTGTAGGTGTTGTTGTTGCTATTGATATATATATTCCCCCCTCTTTTTTCTCTCTGTATGTGTGTGTGTGTTTTATTTATTATATATATATATATATTTTCCTCTACTTATTTTTTTATTTTACTTGTTCATATATCCCAAACAATCCCTCCCACCCCCGTTCCTCACTCCTGCCCTCTCACCCCCCCCCCCACCCCCCAGGCCCCCGCCCACCTTTTCCTCCCCCTTCCCTTTCAGAGCCCTTTCTTTCCTTCACACACACACACTCACAGTTCTACTCACCCTTCTTTGCTTTTTGTGTCCTTTCCTGTGACTTCTCATCACTTTCTTTTCCTGAACTTTACTCTCTCTCTGTCTGTATCTTTCTGTCTGTCACTCACTCATTTCATTTGCCTGAAGAAGAGCCTGTGGCTCGACACGTCGCCTCTGTTATCCCACGAAAGCCGACTTTTACCAAGATTCTTTCAGTCTACCTCTTACTGTTGTTGTTGCTGTTGCAGTTGTTGTCGCGGTTGTTGTTGTTGCTGTTACCGTAGTTGTTATAGCTGTGCTGTTTTTATTGTTGTTATCGTTGCTGTTGTTCTTGCTGTTGTTGCTATTATTATTGTTGTTGTTGTTCCTATTGTTTCTGTTGGTTGTGTTGTTCTTGTTCCTATTGTTGTTGCTGCTGTTGTTTTTGATATATCTGTTGCTGTTATTGTTGCTGTTGTTGTTTTTGTTATTACTGTTGCTGTTATTGCTGTTGTTGTTGTTAATGTTCCTGTTGTAGTTGTAGTTTTTGTTGTTGCTGTTGTTGTTCTAGCAGTTGCTGTTGTTGTAGCTGTTTTTGTTGCTGCTGTTGTTGTTGTTTCTGTTGTCGTTGCTGTTGTTGTTCTTACTGTTGTTGTTGGTTTTGTTGTGGATGTTGCTTTTGTTGTAGCTGTTCTGTTTTTGCTGTTGTAGTTGTTGCAGTTGTTGTTACTGCTGTTGTTGTTGTGCCCCTTGTTGATATTGATTTTATTGTTGTTCCTGGTGTTTTTGCTGTTGTTGTTATTGCTGTTACCGTTGTTGTTGTAGCAGTTGCTGTTGTTGTTTTCGTTGCTGTTGCTGTTGTTCTTGTTTTTCTTGTTCTTGCTGTTGTTGTTGCTGTTGTTCTTTGTGTTGCTGTTGCTGTTCTTTTTGTTGTTGATGTAGCTGTTGCTGTTGTTGGTGGTTTTGTTGTTGTTGTTGCTGTTGTTGTTGTTATTGCTGTCGTTGTTGTTGTTGCTATTAAGATAAGATAAGAATAACTTTATTATCTCCAACTGGAGAAATTTGGTCTGGTGCATTATCACAACATAGACAAGTAAACAACATGGGGACCATAACTGTAAAAGTCAACAACAGCTTTTACGAATATTACGAAGATACAAATGTAAAAAATATCACATACACCGTTTCATACATACATCCACATACTGCAGGTAATAACTAGTATTCTTAATGTAAAAACAGAAAGAATTAAACATTATTTGAATATAATTATAAGCATAGCCTACTATACTGTACATTGATTATAATAGATAAAGATAAATTGCGGAAAACCGCAACCAGATAATCAGCACACCCGCACCCACCCACCCCCCACCAACCCCACACACGCGGATTACTTGATTAAACAAAGAGTATTATACGTTCTCAAATGAAAGCATTTCACATATTCGCTTTTAAAACATTGCAATTAATTATTACATCGTAATTATTAACAAATATATTTAGAATATGGACGTTAGCATTAGACATATCCCATTGTACATTCAGGTCCCGTGTGCAGCACGCACTTGGCGCACTGAAAAAGAACCCATGGCAACGAGAGTGTTGTCCTCTGGCGAAATTACGTAAAATGAAATCCACTTTCATAGGTACACAAATATGTAAGCATGCACTCAAGGCCTGACTAAAGCGCGTTGGGTTATGCTGCTGGTCACGCATCTGCTCAACAGATGTGGTGTAGCGTGTATGGATTTGTCCGAACGCAGTGACGCCTCCTTGAGAAAGTGAAACTGAAACTGTACATTCATCCTGCATATTGCACATTATTCTTCCTACATATTGCACATTCATAATAACCAATTGTCAGGTTTTTAAGCTCAGTAAACACACACACACACACACACACACACACACACACACACCCCACAACTAGAACAAGGTACGACCTATCATGCACGGACTTTAACACGTCTCACAGAGTGCACGCGCGCGCGCGCGCGCACACACACACACACACACAGAGTTCTCGAGAATTTAAAAGGTGGATTGAACGTGGAATAAAAGTCTTCAGAGCTCTGGATTTCAACTTAAAAGTTCTGTAGCGTCGTCCTGATCGCAATAGCTCATAATAATTTGCTAAAATATGAGTGTCGTCAGTTGCTGTCTGCCTGCTTTTTTTAACCACTCGACTTTCATACAGCTCTTGCATACTAGCTTGTTTCACTCCCACAATTTTACTCAATACACTCACGACATCGTTCAAAACACGCTTACTCCTCACTCCCAAACTTCCATTCCAGCACATGATGAAACTGTGAGCACGAACTCGATACAACATCGATAATAACTTTGAAGAATATTTGAATTTATACCAACATTTCTAAGCTTCTGTAAACAAAAAATTCTAGATTGACATTTCTTATGAATGGAATCAACATTTCTGTCAAAAGTCAGCTTATTGTCTAAGATGGTCCCTAAATATCTATATTCATTGACCCTCTCCACTGTTTGACGAATCAATAAGGTTAGCTACAGGCAAGGGGTCTTTCCGAAAATCTATTAACATTTCTTTTGTTTTCAATACGTTGAGATCCAAATAGTTTTTTCTCACACCAAGAACAAAACTTTTTAATTTCACTGCAATAAATAGCATCAGAGTCGGACAGATCTTCAATTGCTGAATCATCAGAATATTTTATGACAGGAGTTTCCTCCGTGCCTCTGCAGTCATTTGTGTACAGTGTAGATAAAACGGGACAGCACTGTACCTTGGGGTGCACCAGTAGAAGTAGATTTTAGAGAAGAGTGGGCAGAATGAAAGCGGACGGACTGAGTTCTATTGAGAAGAAAACTTACTATCCAAAGAGTAAGCTTCGGATCAACATCCATACCTAGCAGTTTGAGGGCAAGGAGATGAGGTTGTATTGTGTTAAAAGCAGAAGAGAAGTTTAAAAAAAAAAAGGGATACGAACAAATGATCCCGTGTTATTCAAATGAAGGAAAGCATTATGAAGGAGAGTTAGGATAGCATCGTCAGTACTTCTGTGTGCTTTATAAGCAAACTGAAGAGAGTCAAGCTGCTGTTCAGTGAAAGAAAGGAGATGGCGGAGAACATTTTTTTCAAAGCATTTCATCACTACTGAAGTCAGGGCAACAAGACGGTAATCATTTAGTGCTGCTGGGTTCTTTTTCTTGGGGATAGGACAGATAGTAGATTTTTTCCAGATGCTGGGGACAGAGCAGTCCTTCAGAGACCAGTTGAAAATTTTACAGAACACGTACACAACTGGGAAGCACATGTTTTCAGTAATTTCCGCAGATATTGTCGGGGCCAATTGCCTTCGTGACATTCAGTTTTAAAAATAAAGATTCAACAACATTTGCATCGATCTCAAAGTCCTCACCTGTGTTCCTATCTTTGATCTTTTCCTGCAACTGTGAGATAACACTATCCAGTTCCCTTCCCAAATCATTCCTTTCAAAGCGATAGTAGAAATCATTCAGTTTGTTTTAAAAATCAAGCTATTCATCCTTTTTCATTTCACAAGCTGCTGTTTTCCTTTTCGTTTCTCCAGTGATAATTTTAACCCATCCCATGCATCTGCCATTTTTTCTGTCTGAAACTGTTGCTCTACTTTTGATTTGAATTCCCTCTGTCCCCTTCGTAATTCCCATCTAAGCTGCTTTTGTATCAGTTTCCCATCCTCCTTGTTCCCTGACTGAAACGCTACGTTTTTCTCGTTTCAAATTGTTTTGAGAGACTTTGAGATCCTTGGTTGTTTGTTGGGGAAAAGTTTAATTATTTTTGTCGGAATTATCATGTCTTCACAGAAACTGATATAAAATGTAACAACATCAGCTGCTTCATGTACATTCTCACATGGGTCAGTCAACACACTCCAATCAGTACAATCAAAACATCCTCTCAGTTCATCCACACTCTCTGACGTCCAAACTTTCACACCCTTTTTCACAATCGGCTCTGTCTGTATCTTTGGTCTGTAGGCTGGGATTAAATGAACATGATGATAAGATACACCCACTGGTGCTAGGGGAACAGATTTGTAGGCAATAGGAATGTTCCCATAACATAGATCGATTGTCTTGTCCAGTCGGGTCCGGCAGGTAACATTGTTTAAAAGAAGGTAAGGCTTTCTTTAAATCACAGTGATTAAAATTTCCAACAATAAAACACGGGGCGTCGGCAGAGATGAGTTGAAGGTCGCGAACAACACCTGCGATCGTCTCCTGCACGTGCAGCAGATGCCTGGTCAAAGACTGGGGCGTACACAACAGTCAGAAAAATACGGCCAAACTCGCGTGGCAGGTATCGAGGCCTCAGCGACACTGATATGAGTTCAAGTTCCTGTGTACACAGTTGCTTTTTCACACACACATTCGCACTGTCACACCACTTCTCGCTGACATACAGGCACACGCCACCACCCATTTTCTTCCCCACTTTCTTGCAGTCTCTGTCCATTCTGTACGGAGTGTTAAAACCATCGATCGCAACACATTCATTCGACACTTTCTCACTAAACCAGGTTTCGGTAAAACAAAGCACACACGAGTTTCTAAAATCATTTAAAAATCGACAGTTTGCTCGTACTTCATCTAAATTACAGTTTCTGCCGTTTGGGTTAAGAGATCTGACATTGGATAAAATCATAGATGGCAGTGGGGGCTTAGTACTATTTTTTCTCAGTCTTCTCTTCACGCCTCCTCTCTTTCGTGCTTTCCACCCGGTGACACAAAAACACAAACACTAGTCCGTAACACAGCCAGCACCACCACAAACAGCCTCACACTCTTCATGTTTAACACCTTGCACACCACTTTGAAACAATATAAAAGCACAAGGGCAGGGCCAGGACAGCACAAACACCTGCGTGTCGCCCCCTCGCGAAGCGCCACCATCATATTGATGATGTTCCTGTTGTTGTTGCTGTTGTTGTTCTAGTTGATGTTATTACTGCTGCTGCTGTTGTCGTTTTTGTTGTTGTCGCTGCTGCTGTTGTCGTTGTTGATGATGTTGTTCTAGCTGTTGTTGGTTTTGTTGTTTTCCTTGCTGTTGTTGCTGTTGCTGTAGTTTATATTGTTTTTGTTAGTGTTGTAGTTCTTATTGCCAGTGATGATGATGACGTTGTTGTTGCTGTTATTGCTGTTGCTATTGTTGTCGTAGTTGTAGTTTTTGCTGTTGTAACTGTTGCTGTTGTTGTTCTTCTTGTTGCAGTTGTTTTTGTTGCTGGTGTTGGTGCTGTTGTTGTTATTGCTCTTGTTGCTGCTGCTGCTGTTATTGTTATTTCTGTTGTTGTAGCTGTTGTTGTTGTTGTTGTTGCTGATGTTGTTATTGCTGTTACCGTTGTTGTTGTAGCAGTTGCTGTTGTTGTAGCTGTTGCTGTTCTTGTTGTTGGCCTTGCTGTTGTTTTTGTTGTTGTTCTTGCTGTTGTTGCTGTTGCTGGTGGTGCTGTTGCTTTTGTTTTTGTTGTTGTTGTTATTATTGTTATTGCTGTTTCTGTTGTTGTTCCTATTGTTACTATTGATTTTGTTCTTGTTGCTATTGATTTTGTTGCTACTGTTGTTCTTGTTTTTGTTGCTGTTATGGCTGTTATTATTCCTGTTGTTGTTGTTCTTGTTGTTGATATTTCTGTTGCTGTTATTGTTGCTGTTGTTGCTGTTACTGTTCCTGTTATTCTTTTTCTTGTTTTAGTTGTTGTTGTTGTTGATATTAGTGTTCTGGTTGTTGTTATTGTTGTTGGTGCTGCTGATGTTGTTGCTGTTATTGTTGTTGTTGATATTGCTGTTGTTGTAGCTGTTGCTGCTGTTGTAGCTGTTGCTATTATTCTAGCTGTTGCTGTTGTTGATGTTGCTGTTGTTGCTGCTGCTATTGTTGTTGTTGTTGCTGTTGTGTTGTTCCTATTGTTGTTGTTACTGCTGTTGTTCTTGCTGTTCCTGTTGTTGTTGTTGCTGATGCTGATGTTATTGCCGCTGCTGCTGCTGTTGTTGTTATTGTTTTTGTTGTTGGTGCTGTTACTGTTGTTGTTGCTGTTGTTGTTGTCGTCGTTGTTGTTGCTGATGTTGTTGTTCTTGCTGTTGTCGTTGGTTTTGTTGTTGTAGTAGCTGTTGGTGTTGTTGCTGTTGTTGTAGTTGTTGTTTCTTTTGTTTTTGTTGGTTTTGTAGTAATTGCTATTGATGTTGTTGTTCTTATTGCTGTTATTGTTGTTGTAGTTGTTGCTGTTGTTACTGTTGCTGTTGTTCTCGTTACTGTTGTTCTTCTTGTTGTAGTTGTTGTTTTTGTTACTGGTGTTGGTGCTGTTGTTGTTCTTGCTATTTTTGTTTTTGTTGCTGTTGATGTTGTTGTTATGATTGTTGCTGCTGCTGCTGTTGGTGTTGTTGTTGCTGTTGTTGTTGTTAGTGTTGTTTTTGTTGTTATTACTGTTGTTTTTGTTGTTGTTGTTGTAGTTGTTGATTTCGTTGCTTGTGTTGCTGTTGTTCTTGTTGCTGTTATTATTGCTGTTGTTGTTGTTGTTGTTATTACTTTTCCTTTTATTGTTGCTGTTACTGTTCCTGTTGTTGCTGGTATTGCTGTTGTTGCTGTTGTTATTGTTGTTTTTGTTGCTGTTGTTGTTGTTGTAGCAAGTGCTGTTGTTGTAGCTGTTGCTGTATTTGTTCTTGCTGTTCTTCTTGTTGTTGTTTCTGTTGTCGTTGCTGTTGTTGTTGCTGTTGCTGTTCTCGTTGTTGTTGCTGATGTTGCTCTGCTGCTGTTGTTGTTTCTGTTGTTGTCGTTGCTGTTGTTGTAGCTGTTGCTGTTGTTGTTGCTGCTGCTGCTGTTGTTGTTGTGCCCATTGTTGATATTGATGTTATTGTTGTTCCTGGTGTTTTTGCTGCTGTTGTTGTTCTTGTTGCCGTTATTGCTGTTACCGTTGTTGTTGGAGCTGTTGCTGCTGCTGTTGTTCTTGTTTTTCCTGTTCTTGCTGTTGTTGTTGTTGCAATTGCTGTTCCTGTTGTTCTTTGTGTTGTTACTGTTGCTGTTCTTTTTGTTGATGTTGTTGTCCTTACTGTTGTTGTTGCTGTTGTTCTTGGTTTTGTTGTTGTTGTAGCTGTTATTGTTGTTGCCATTAATGTTCTTCCTGTTGTTGTTGTTGCTGTTGTTGTTGTTCTTGTTAATGTTGTTGCTGCTGCTGCTGCTGCTCTTGTCGTTGTTGTTGTTATTGGTGTTGCTGTTATTGTTGCTGTTACTGTTCCTGTTGTTGTTGTAGTTGTTGTTGTTGCTGTTGTTGTTGTCGTTGTTGATGTTGTTGTTCTTGCTGTTGTCGTTGGTTTTGTTGTTTTTGTTGCTGTTCTTGCTGTTGCGGTAGTTCTTTCTATTGTTGTTTTTGTTAGTGTAGTTCTTATTGCTATTGATGTTGTTGTTGTTGTTACTACTGTTGTTGCTGTTGTTATTGCTGTTGCTATTGTTGTTCTTTTTGCAGTTGTTTTTGTTGCTGGTGTTGGTGCTGTTATTGTTGTTATTGCTCTTGTTGTTGGTGTTGTTATTGTTATTTCTGTTGTTGTAGCTGTTGCTGTTGTTATAGTTATTGCTGTTACCGTTGTTGTTGTAGCAGTTGCTGTTGTTGTAGCAGTTGCTGTTTTGTTGTTGCTGTTCCAATTGTTGCTATTGATTTTGTTGTTGTTCCTGTTGTTGTTGCTGTTCTTGTTCTTGTTTTTGTTGCTGTTATTATTGCTGTTGTTGTTGTTCTTGTTGTTGATATTTCTGTTGCTGTTACTGTTCCTGTTATTCTTTTTCTTGTTTTAGTTGTTGTTTTTGATAGTAGTGTTTTGGTTGTTGTTGCTTCATGTTGTTGTTGTTGCTGCTGTTGTTGCTGTTATTGTTGTTGATACTGCTGTTGTTGTAGCTGTTGCTGTTTTTGTTGTTGCTGTTGTTGTTATTGTTGTTGCTGTTGTTATTGTTGCTGCTGCTGTTGTTATTGTTGCTGCTGTTGTAGCTGTTGCTATTATTGTAGCTGTTGCTGTTGTTGCTATTGTTCTAGCTGTTGTTGTTGTTTTTACTGCTGTTGTTCCGATTGTTGTTGTTACTGCTGTTGTTGTTGCTGTTCCTATTGTTGTTGTCGTTGTTGTTGCTGATGCTGTTGCTGTTGTTGTTGTTGTTGTTGCTGTTGTTGTGTGTTGCAGTTGTTTCTATTGTTTTTGTTGGTGCTGTAGTTATTGCTATTGATGTTGTTGTTGTTCTTGTTGCTGTTATTGTTGCTGTTGTTACTGTTGCTGTTGTTGTCGTTACTGTTGTTCTTCTCGTTGTAGTTGTTGTTTTTGTTACTGGTGTTGGTGTTGTTGTTGTTGTTGTTCTTGCTATTTTTGTTGTTTTTGTTGCTGTTGATGTTGTTGATTTTTGCTGCTGCTGCTGCTGTTGGTGTTGTTGTTGGTGTTGTTATTGCTGTTGTTGCTGTCGTTGTTGTTGGTGTTGTTGTTTTTGTTGTTGCTTTTGTTATTGTTATTACTGTTGTTTTGTTGCTGCTGGTGTTGTTGTTGCTGTTGTTGGTTTCGTTGTTGTTGTTTTTGTTGTTGTTATTACTGTTTTTTGTTGTTGTTGTAGTAGTTGTTGACTTTGCTACAGGTGTTGCTGTTGTTCTTGTTTCTGTTGTTACTGCTGTTGTTGTTTTTATTGTTATTACTTTTCCTGTTATTGTTGCTGTTGCTTTTACTGTTCCTGTTGTTTTTGTTGCTGGTGTTGCTATTGTTGTTGCTGTTGTTATTGTTGTTGCTGTTGTTGTTCATACTGTTGTCTTTGGTTTGGTTGCTGTTGTAGCTGTTGCTGTTGTTGTGTTTTTTTGGTTGTTGCTGTTTCTTTTGTAGTTGCTTTTGTAGATGCTTCTGTTTTGTGGGTGTTATTGTTGTTGCTATTGATATATATCCCCCCTCTTGCTCTCTCTCTCTCTCTCTCTCTCTCTCTCTCTCTGTCTCTGTCTCTATGTGTGTGTGTGTGATCTATTATATATATATATATATATATATATATATATATATATATATATTGTTTTTTTTCCTCCACTTATTTTTTTTATTTTACTGTCTTGTTCATATATCCCAAACAGTCCCTCCCACCACAGTTCCTCACTCCTGCCCTCTCACCCCCCGCCCACCTTTTCCCCCTTTCCCTCCCCCTTCCCTTTCAGAGCCCTTTCTTTCCTTCACACACACACACACTCACAGTTCTACTCACCCTTCTTTGCTTTTTGTGTCCTTTCCTGTGACTTCTCATCACTTTCTTTTCCTGAACTTTACTCTCTCTCTGTCTGTATCTTTCTGTCTGTCACTCACTCATTTCATTTGCCTGAAGAAGAGCCTGTGGCTCGACACGTCGCCTCTGTTATCCCACGTAAGTCGACTTTTACCAAGATTCTTTTAGTCTACCTCTTACTATTGTTGCTGCTGTTGCTGTTGCCATTGCTCTTGTTGTTGTTGTTGTTGTTATTTCTGTTGTTGTAGCTGTTGCTGTTGTTGTTGCTCCTGCTGATGTCTTTCTTGTTGTTGTTGTTGTTGTTACCGTTGTTGTTGTAACAGTTGCTGTTGTTGTAGCTGTTGCTGTTTTTGTTGTTGCTGTTGTTGTTGTCCTTGCTGTTGTTTTTGTTGTTGTTCTTGCTGTTGTTACTGTTGCTGGTGGTGCTGTTGCTGTAGTTGCTATTGTTATTGCTGTTTCTGTTGTTGTTCCAATTGTTACTAGTGATTTTGTTCTTCTTGTTGCTATTGATTTTGTTGTTGTTCCTGTTGTTGTTGCTGCTGCTGTTGTTTCTCTTGTTCTTGTTTTTGTTTTTGTTGCTGTTATTGCTATTATTATTGCTGTTGTTGTTCTTGTTGTTGATATTTTTGTTGCTGTTATTGTTGCTGTTGTTGCTGTTACTGTTCCTGTTATTCTTTTTCTTGTTTTAGTTGTGTGGTTTTTTTTATACTAGTGTTCTGGTTGTTGTTGTTATTAATGTTGTTGCTGCTGATGTTGTTGCTGTTATTGGTGTTGTTGATATGGCTGTTGTTGTTGTTGTAGCTGTTGCTTTTGCTGTTTTGTTGTTGCTGTTGTTGTTGTTGTTGTTATTGTTGTTGTAGTAGCTGTTGCTTTTATTGTTGCTGTTGTTGTTGCTGCTGCTGTTGTTGCTGATGTTGCTGTTGCTGCTATTGTTGTTGTTGTTGCTGTTGTTCCCATTGTTGCTGTTGTTACTGCTGTTGTTGTTGTTGCTGTTCCTGTTGGTGTAGTTGCTGATGTTATTGCTGCTGCTGCTGTACTTGTTGTTTTTGCCGTTTTTGTTGTTCTCGTTGCTGTTGTTGTTGTTATTTTTTTGTTGGTGGTGCTGTTACTGTTGTCGTTGCTGTTGCTGATGTTGTTGCTGTTGTTGTTCTTGCTGTTGTCGTTGGTTTTGTTGTTGCTGTAGCTGTTGGTGTTGTTGTTGTTGTTGCTGTAGTTGTTGTTTTAGTTGTTATTGCTATTGATGTTGTTCTTATTGCTGTTGTAGTTGTTGCTGTTGTTACTGTTGCTGTTGTTGTCGTTACTGTTGTTCTCTTGTTGTAGCTGTTGTTGTTTTTGTTACTGGTGTTGGTGCTGTTGTTGCTATTCTTGCTATTTTTGTTGCTGTTGTTGCTGTTGATGTTGTTATGATTGTTGCTGTTGCTGGTGTTGTTATTGCTGTAGTTGCTTTCATTGTTGTTGGTGTTGTTGTTTTTGTTGTTGTTATTACTGTTATTTTTTTGTGTTGATGCTGTCGTAGTAGTTGATTTTGTTGCTGGTGTTGCTGTTGCCATTGCTGTTGTTGTTGCTATTGTCATTGCTGTTGTTGTTGCTGATGTCATTGCTGTTGTTGTTATTACTTTTGCTGTTATTGTTGCTGTTGTTGTTACTGTTCCTGTTGTTGTTTTTGTTGCTGGTGTTGCTGTTGTTATTGTTGTTGCTGTTGTTGTTGCTACAGATATTGTAGTTATTGCTGTTGTTGTTGGTTTGGTTGCTGTTGTAGTTGTTGCTGTTGTTGTGGTTATTGCTGTTTCTTTTGTAGTTGTTGTTTCTGTAGTTGTTTGTTTTGTGGGTGGTGTTTTTGTTGCTATTGATATATATTCCCCCCTCTTTTCTCTCTCTCTGTGTGTGTGTGTGTGTGTGTGTGTGTGTGATCTATTTTTTTTTAATTATATATATATATATATATTGTTTTTTTTACTCCACTTATTTTTGACTCACTTGTGTAAACAAAGTGAGTCTATGTTTTAACCCGGTGTTCGGGTGTGTGTGTGTGTGTGTGTGTGTCCGTGTGTGTGTCCGTGTGTCTGTGTGTGTGTCCGTGTGTCTGTGTGTCCGTGGTAAACTTTAACATTGACATTTTCTCTGCAAATACTTTGTCAGTTGACACCAAATTTGGCATAAAAATAGGAAAAATTCAGTTCTTTTCCAGTCATCTTGTTTAAAACAATATTGCACCTCTGGGATGGGCACAAAAAATAAATAAAAAAAGAAGCCTAATTATATGCAAACTGCATTTACTGTTATATTTATATTTTTTGTATTCTCTAAACTTGGCACTTTGATCTCTTATTCTGACACAACAACAAGAGGAGTCCTTATTATCATTTTTTGTTCAAACAGGAACTACTTTTGCTAAGCATGGAATTTTTATTTATTTGGAAACGTTTTTGTGCAGATAGTAAAAAAAGGGAAATTACTCTGTAATTAATGCTAGGGGACTTAATTTATCGGAAGTGAGTCTTGAAGGCCTTGCCTGTCTTGTTTTTATTATTTTACTTTCTTGTTCATATATCCCAAACCGTCCGCCCCCCCCCACCCCCGTTCCTCACTCCTGCCCTCTCATCCCCCGCCCACCTTTTCCCCTTTCCCCTCCCTTTCAGAGTCCTTTCTTTCCTTCACACACACACACTCACAGTTCTACTCACCCTTCTTTGTTTTTTGTGTCCTTTCCTGTGACTTCTCATCACTTTACTTTCCTGAACTTTACTCTCTCGCTCTCTGTCTGTATCTTTCTGTCTGTCACTCACTCATTTCATTTGCCTGAAGAAGAGCCTGTGGCTTGATACGTCGCCTCTGTTATCCCACGAAAGTCGACTTTTCCAAGATTCATTTAGTCTACCTCTTACTATTGTTGTTGTTGTTATTGCTGTTGTTGTAGCTGTTGTTGTTGTTGTTATTGCTGATGTTGTAGCTGTTGTTGTTGTTATTACTGCTGTTGTTGTTGTTATTACTGCTGTTACCGTTGTTGTAGCAGTTGCTGCTGTTGTAGCTGTTGTTGTTTTTGTTGTTGTTATTGTTGTCGTTGCTGTTGTTGTTGTTTTTCTTGTTGTTCTTGCTGCTGTTGTTGTTGCTGGTGTTATTGATTGCTGTTGTTGCTGTTCCTATTGCTGTTCCCGTTGTTCTTTGTGTTGTTGTTATGTTGCTGTTCTTTTTGTTGCTGTTGTTGTTGCTGTTGTTGTTCTTACTGTTGTTGTTGTTGCTGTTGTTGGTTTTGTTGTTGTAGCTGTTGCTGTCATTGCTGTTGTTGATGTTGTTAATAATAATAATAATAATAATAATAATAGATACTTATATAGCACACTATCCAGAAATCTGCTCTAGGTGCTTTACAAAAACACTTTGTTAACATAAAACATTACATCTATGTTACATACACACACCAAAATATGACTAAACACACACACACACACACACACACACACACACACACACACACACACACACTGCAAACATACATTTTAATAATACATGTTTATCTAACAGCTACCCTAACACATACACACACATAGGCAGGCACAAACTTACATAAACGCACGCACACACAATACACATTCATATACATGCATGCAGTTATGTACACATACATATGTATACATACATAGTCAAGCACAGCTAACACAAAGGAAGTGGACCTGCCACAATTGAACTTACTGCTGAGGGAAAAGGTGAGTTTTGAGACGAGTTTTAAAAGATGCGAGGGAATCAGAATGACGGAGGTTATCAGGGAGCTTGTTCCATGTCTTCGGCGATTGAAAAGAAAACGATCTGTGTCCATAGGTCTTACTTCTGACGTGAGTTATCCTGAGAAGTCGAGTATCAGAGGAAGAACGGAGCTGGCGAGACGGGGTATAGATATGGAGGAGTTCAGAAAGATACTTGGGGCCAGATCCATTGACTGCAGAAAAGGTCAGAGTGGATAGCTTATAGTTTATTCGATCAGAAACGGGCAACCAGTGGAGAGACTGAAGGAGAGGAGAAACATGGTCAAATTTAGAAGCTCTGCAAATGAGTCTGGCAGCGTTATTCTGAATTCGTTGGAGTCTAACATATTTGGGAAGACCGGCCAAAAGAGAGTTGCAGTAATCCAATCTTGAGAGAACCAGAGAGCATACAAGTGTCTTGAGAGATAGTGGTGGACAGAGCTGATTCTACGCAGTTCCAAATAGGCAACTTTACAGATATTCGAAATGTGCTGTTGGAAGGAAAGAGACTGGTCTAGGATTACACCAAGACTGCGAACAGAAGGAGAAAGTGAAACAGGTGTTCTATTGATCAGAACAGAGTCAGGAAAGGAAGGATGTTGGCGAAACTTCTTTGGACGGGTTATCATAAATTCAGTCTTATCATCATTTAGTTGCAGCTTGTTGAGAGTCTTCCAGTCCTTTAGGCCAGCAATGTACTCCTGTGTTCGAGTCACCAGTGTATCAAATTCAGCTATGGAAGCCGACTGATAAAGTTGTGTGTCATCAGCAAAGCTCTCATGTGACATCGCATGGTGACTGATGACATCCGACACAGGAGCCGCATACAGCACGGAAAGAACAGGACCTAGGACGGACCCCTGTGGGACACCATATTTTAAGGCAGATACTCTAGAGTATCTACCATTTACACACACTTTCTGTGTACGGTCTGACAGGTAAGACGTGATCCATGCTAGTGCAGTGTCACGAATACCAAAGGAAGTTTTAAGTCTGTTCAAGAGGATAGAGTGGTCGATGGTGTCGAAAGCTGCTGACAAATTTAAGAGAGCGAAAACATATCTTATCCTCATCAAATCCCGAAAGCAAATCATTCACTATTCTAAGAAGGGCCGTTTCGCAACTATGACCACGTCTATAAGCTGACTGGTGGGAATTAAGTAAACCATTTTGTTCCAGATGAGCTAAGAGCTGAGACAATATGATCTTTTCTAGCAGCTTTGATAAAAATGGCAGATTAGAGAAAGGTCGATAATTTTTCAAACAGTTATGATCCAAAGATGGTTTCTTGATGAGTGGACGTACAACAGCAGATTTGAAGCTTTCAGGGAAACAACTAGACAGTAAGGAAGAACTGATGACATGAGTAGTATGTGGCAGTAGAACATCAATACATTCAACCAACAAAGAAGACGGGACAGGGTCAAGCTCACAGGATTTCGGACAAGCGCTCAGACACACTTTCTTCACAAAATCTTCAGTAACCGGTTGGAAACAGTGTAAACAGGACCACTGTACACGCGTTCTTGAACGGGCGAAGGAGACAACAGAGTCAAGCTTCTCACGAATGCATGCTATTTTGCCGGTGAAGAAGTCAGAAAACTTTTGAGGGAGTTCCTGCACCGAAAATGTTGTAGGGAGAGGAGTGTTTTTCATTTTACCTAGTAGATTGTTCGTAGCGTTGAAAAGCTGTTTGGCTGTGGTGCATGCAAGGATTTTAGAAGAGTAGAACTTTGACTTTGCCCTGTCAATAATGTTTGTTACACTATTCCTGGCTGTCTGAAAAATGTCCCAACTGATGGTCAAACTAGTGGCACGCCAGTGCCTCTCAGCTCTCCTGCTCTCCCGCTTGGCCTCCAACAGCTCTGGTCCCACGGTGTTGTACCAAGGCGACGGGGGACGATTGGAGATCAGGCGCCGAGTCGACGGGGCGTGCCTGTCGAGTGCAGCGCGTAGGACAGTGGATAGCTGGTCAGCAGTCGGCTCAAAAGGGATATTAGTCAGCAGGTCAGCTTTAAGTAAGTCTAAGTCAATTGTGGTCAGTGTGCGCACCTCCCTGTACACACGGGGCGTGGGAGGTTTGGTGAGGTTCAGATGACACGTCACACTGTGATGGTCGGAGGACAGGGTGTGATCGACGGTGGTAGACTTCAGGAGGCAGTCCTCATTTCTGTGCAACACCCAGTCGACGATGTGACCACGATTGTGTGTAGGCTCGGTTACAGACTGGTTAAGATCGAAAAAACTGACAATTTCAAGGAATTTAGAGGTATAAAACTGTGTGGGTGAATCAAAATGAAAATTAAAGTCACCGACAATAAGTAGGGAGCCTGGTAAACTGTTAGCGTATTCTAAGAAGTCCGGAAACTGTTCTATGAACATCGTATCAGAAAGTTTATTTTTCTTGTTTGGTGGCGGACGGTAGAGGCAGAACACATTGAGGTGGGAATGTGGCAGCGACAGTGAAAGCTGGGCCAGTTCGAATGAGGCATGGTTGAAGGGGAAGGCAGTTGTGTACGTTGTGTGTGGAAGCAGCCTGTCTGACACAACGAAGGCGATTCCTCCCCCGCAAGTTGTTGTAACACGAGGGAAGGAGGTGGTAGTGTAGCCAGGGGGAGCGAGATCTCGACACTTAGCTTCGTCCCCAGTCCTGCGAAGCCAAGTTTCTGTGATACACAGGACGTCGAGGCTGATTGAAAGCAGGTGTTCGTTGATCGCTGAGCGTTTGAGGCGAGGACCAACTGACTGGGCGTTGAACAGACCTAGAGAAATGTGAGTTGAGCGGTGGGAGGGAAAGCAGGACAGAGGTACACGAATAAGGTTATTAAAGTTGATGCATTTGATAGTATGGTCAGTGGAAGTTACATGTCCAGTACCACACACAACAGCTATCTTCCTCTGCTTGCGACGTCCTGCACGATGAGTGCGAACACGGGGGAGGTGACAACCTATACCCACACCTCTGATGGCGTCGATGACAGAAGGGTCAAGTGCTGCAGGAGGCACGAACAGGAGCTGGTCCCGTGTGTAAGACACACGGGGAGAATGAACATCAAGCGAGGGCCTGTGGTAGAGGTCAGCTTCAGGAACACGCGGAGCGGGCTGCGCGTGCGAAAGGGGATGGTGAAGAAATGGCGTGCTCTGACAAGCAAGAATACTTGCCAGGTTGCACAGAAAACATGTCCAAATAACTTGAAATACCGATGGCAGAATCGCACAAAACAAGCACCAGCGTATACTCCACTCCATCATAAAGCACATACACAACGTTTACGTCAACGCACAATCACATTCCAACACAAGTGACGAAAGAAATGAGAGCTGGGACTATGCTGCCTGTCAGGCGTAGCCCTACTCTGTGATCGTTCCTGTTGTTGTTGTTATTGCTGATACTGTTGTTGTTGTTGTTATTGCTGATACTGTTGTTGTTGTTGTTATTGCTGATACTGTTGTTGTTGTTATTGCTGATACTGTTGCTGTTGTTCCTGTTGATGTTATTGCTGCTGCTGTTGTTGTTGCAGTTTTTGTTGTTGTCGCTACTGCTGTTGTTGTTGTTATTAGTTTTGCTGTTATTGTTGTTGTTATTGTTCCTGTTGTTGTTGTTCTTGTTGATGTAGCTGTTTTTGTTGTTGCTGTTACCGTTTTTGTTGCTGTTGTTGTCGTTGCTGATGTTGTTGCTGTTGTTGTTCTTGCTGTTGTCGTTGGTTTTGTTGTTGTTGTAGCTGTTGCTGTTGTTGTTTCTATTGTTTTTGTTAGTGTTGTTCTTATTGCTATTGATGTTGTTGTTGTTGTTACTGTTGTTTTTGCTGTTGTTGCGGTTGTTATTGCTGTCATTGCTGTTGCTATTGTTGTTGTTGTTGTTGCTGTTGTTGTTACTGTTCCTGTTGTTGTTCTTTTTGTAGTTGTTGTTTTTGTTGCTGGTGTTGGTGCTATTTTCGTTGTTGTTGTTGATGTTTATATAATGGTTGTTGCTGCTGCTGTTGTTGTTATTGTTGCTGTTGTTGTTTTTGTTATTACTGTTGTTTTATTGTTGTTGTTGCTGGAACTGTTCCTGTTGTTGTTGTCCTTGTTGTACTAGCTGTAGTTGTTTTTGTTGCTGTTGTTCTTGTTGCTGTTGTTGTTCTTGTTGCTGCTGCTGATATTGTTGTTGCTGTTGCTGATGTTGTCGTTGCTGTTGTTGGTTTTGTTGTTGTTGTAGCTCTTGCTGTTGTTGTGGTTGTTGCTGTTGTTGTTGCAGTGGTCTTCCAGGCATTCTCTAACCCCTTTCTGATCCTTGCCCTCTTTCTCTTTCCCTCTATTTCTCCTCCACCCCTCATCCCGATTTTTGTTTATACACTTTCTTATTTTAATTAATTTTATTGCATTGATCTATTTATATATCCTCTCTCTCTCTCTCTCTCTCTCTCTCTGTGTGTGTGTATTCAAGTCAAGATTTTATTTCATGATGGTAAATTGAATAAGCAATAATTGCTTCTTTTTTTTTTTACATCAAGCCATCAATGAAAAAAAAAACATTAAAAAAAAAAAATATATATACACAAGAATATTGCGATAAAGAAATACACAATTGCATTTCCATTACACAAGTTTCAAGTTTTAATTATCCTTTCACTCCTATTGGAGTATGGAGGATTACTGCAAAATAATCTTTTTGTGCCCAGAACAAACATTTCCAAATACACAACAATGTCACATAAAAGTTGAGAAAACACAAATGTCTTTTAACTCCAAAAGTATAACTAGGCAACATTTGCAAATCTAATCATCTTACTTACAGCTAAAATGACTTTTTTGCCTCCTTTGAGCATATTACAAAAATTAAAAACCGATTTTGGAGACAAATATTTTTTTAGGAACATATCTATTTCGTAACTGATCATAATTGGGACATTCCATTATAAAATGAAACTCATCACCAATCACAGACATGTTACAAACATTACAAAACCGTAACTCTAGTGGTATGCCTTTGTGTCTCCCTGTTTCTATTTCCAGCTTATGATTACTACTTCGAAATCTGAAGAAGCTGATAACATAATTATCAGGCATTTGACTTATATATTTTTCTCTACCAAATCCACTTTTGAAATTTCGATAAAACAAACATTTACTACTCGCCTCCAGAGCATGTCTCCATAGATTTTGAAAACTATCTCTCAAAGCAATGTTAACATTCTCTCCAAGAAGAATTGACCATCCCAAACACAGTCATACCCTGCTTCTAGTAATTTTTTTTCTGATACAACTCATCCATTTTGAAGAATAAATACCATTTCGATATAAGTCAAGTAATATCAAATATATTTTACCAGAATATTTTTCTGTGTTTGATATTACTAAGCTGGTCCAAAATCGAACTAATCTCATTTTCACTAACACACTAATTGGATAAATACCAGTTTCTCCATAAACAATTTGGGTCATAGTATTTCTGTTCAGTTTGAACAAGCGTTTAAAAAATTTCAATTCTAATTTTTCAAGTATATCTACATTTTCATAACCCCATATTTCTGCACCATACAACAAAATAGGAACAATCATAGACTGGTACATGTCCAGAATGATATGTAAAGGTAACTCTTGATTGATTTCTGGCTGACTGAAGTAACGACAACATAGCTTTTTGGCCCTGTTCATAAATCATTTTTTTAGCTTTATAAAAAGTTCCGTTTCTACTAAATTCGATGCCAAGATATTTAAAAGAATCGACAACATCCAAACATACATCACCAAACTTAAAAACAGGCTTTAGCTTGTTTGTAGAATTAAATATTATCACTTTAGTTTTCTTTACATTGACCACTAGTTTCCATTCTAAACAATATTTGTGAAAAACATTGAGGGACTGCTGTAATCCTTCTTTCGTCTCTGAAAGTAAAATTGTGTCATCTGCATACAACAGTACAAATAATCGCATGTAATTATCTAACTCTGAAATGTTAACATTCAATAAAAGATCAACAGATGGACTCTTATGTTCAGTCAAATACAACTCTAAATCATTGAGACACAGAGAAAAAAGCAAAGGCGAGAGATTTTCTCCTTGTCGTACACCCTTACAAATGCTAAAGAAATCAGATTTTTCACCATTTAAAAACACACATGACTTATCATACATGTTCATTATGACACGCAAAATTTTACCATTCACGCCTTCATGAACAAGTTTTTGCTATAACCCACTTCTCAAAACTGAATCAAAGGCTTTTTTAAAATCAACAAAAGCACAGTAAAGTTTCTTCTTTTTCATGGAGAAAATATCAATAAGTGATTTCAAAACAAACATTTGATCTAATGTAGAATGGGACTGTCTAAATCCTGCTTGGGCTCCTGAAAGTATATTGTTTGTATTGATATAATCAGTCAGTCTAGCATTTAACACTGTAGTGAATAGTTTTCCAACACAGCTGAGCAAAGTTATTCCCCTGTAATTATCACAGTCAAGTGTATCACCTTTGCCTTTATACAATGGCAATATCAAGCCGGATACCCATTTTTCTGGTACAACACCTTCGTCCAGTATCTTGTTAAATAATTTACAGTATGTTTCACACACACACACACACACACACACACACACACACACACCCAACTGAACACAAATTCTCGGACACAATTACACCATGCCCATCCCATCCGCGCGCGCGCGCGTGTGTGTGTGTGTGGATTAAAAAAAAGAAAAGAATTTTATTATTTTTTTCCTATTTATTTATTATTTTTTCAAATTGTTTTTATTCAGTTCACAAGTACAAGGTGGTAAACAATTGCATAATTTTGTCTTCTTTTTTTTTTTTAAAGAAAAAGAAACAAACAGAAAAAAAAACAAGACCCAAACACACATCACCCCACCCCCTCCCAACCCCCCTTCCAAAAACACACACACAAAAAAAAACCAACAAAAAATAAAACCGGACAAACAATGAAAAACCATAAACAGAAAAAAAAGGTTTAAACTGTTGGAGTATTTCATGGAGTGGAACTCGATTACACAAAATAAGTTAACATGCTGAATGGCGTTGTAACACTTCGTTTTCAGTTGGCGATTGGGCCCCGAGGATGTGTTATTGGAAGGGAAAAAAAAAACGATTTTTCTTTTTTCTTTTCCTTCCTTTTCCCTTTCTTCCGTTTCACAAACGCTTTGTAAGGATTGTGTAATAAAGTTACGTATCAACCATCGTTAACATATACATGCATATACATATACACACAAACAGAAATATGCATCAGCAACAAAGATATTTGTCAGGTAAGCGATTTCTCCAATAACATTAGTTTATATGGTATCAATGTGTTCTGAAAATCAGAATACCGTAAATATATTTGTGCTCTATATTCTATTTTGTACCTATGTTTAAGCTTACTAAGAAATGCTCTCAAAAGTGGATTAGTTTTGTTCATTTTACACTGATATAGATTCTGCTTTGCCAACAAAAGTATAAAGTAAAAAGTGACATCAGTATGTATATGTCAATCAACGCCAAGGATAGCAAGGCTTTTTGTCAACTGCAGATTGTGAACATTCGTACAGTTTTCATTCACCACTGCGATAAAATCATGCCAGAATTTTTTGATTTCTGGGCAATTCCAAAACATGTGATCAATGCTGTTTTTTGCAGTGCGGCAAAAATTACAGTTGTCATTACCTGATAATCCCATTTGTTTCAAAATCACATTTGTCCCTATACACCTATGGACAATTCTCATTTGAAACCATTTCATTTTTACATCAGAAAGTTTGTGTATATATATATATAAAAACATTTTTTCCAATCGTTTTCAACATCAAATTTTTCGTCCCATTTTACACAGAATTTTGGTGCAATGTTATTCTCAATGAGAGTCATAATACATTCTCGATCCTTTGACAACAGACAAAGTTTTAAAACAAAGTGACATAGTAATGGATTTATTATCATCTACTTTTATTTTAGTATTTTTTATATATTCCGATATTGCAGATTTGTAACCACAAAAGGTAACAAAATCAATATCTACATGATATGTTTGCTTAAATTCTTCATATAACATAAAGTGACCATTTTCTTTTAAAAAGTGTGTTATGCAATATACCCCTTTATCTATGTACTTTCGAGACTTAATAATCTTTTTACCAATTTGAATTCTTCTATTACAGAAAACTGGTTCAACAAGAAGTTCTGCTGAGTCTTTACAACAAATAGTGTAGAAGTAAGTCATATAAGCCACCAATACCTCTGACCAAAAACTATTTGATGTCGTGAATGTCATAATAATTTTGGGTCCATATTCATCAATATTATAAAGCAGAGGAACGTTATATAATGCAATATGTTTCCATTTATGTTTTGTGATATGGAGTTTTCTGACCCAGGCCAGCTTCAAAGCCACAGCAAAAGTTTTCAAATCTGGCAGTCCAAGTCCTCCATTTCTTATACTTTGGTGTGCAGTTTTTCTACTATTTTTTTTTATCTCTTTTCCTGTCCCATACAAAGTGATAACATAAGTTCTGTAGACTTTGGAAGAAAATATTCGGGGGGGAGGTGGGGTGGTGGCAAAAACATCCACAAATGTAGTAGTTTCGAAAGAATGGGTGATTTTAATATTGCCACTCTTCCAATTGGGGTTATCTGTCTCTTTATCCAAATCTTGAATAGGTGTTTTATATCAGCAATTCTTTCTGAGTAGTTTATTTGAGTAGTCTCTCAAGTTTCAGTTTCAGTTTCAGTAGCTCAAGGAGGCGTCACTGCGTTCGGACAAATCCACATACGCTACACCACATCTGCCAAGCAGATGCCTGACCAGCAGCGTAACCCAACGCGCTTAGTCAGGCCTTGGAAAAAAGAAAGAAAAAAAGGGAGGTGAATAAATGATATATAAGCAAATAGATGTAAAACATGAAGACACACATTCACATATACACCCACACATGCATAACAGATATGCACCGAACATGCAGTTGCACAGATATGAAAGCACAGTCAAATACATATAAACGTACATGATCTCCAACACACACACACACACCACACACATTACCCTGCACCTCCTCTACCCCCCTCCTCCACACACTCATTTCTAGTCTACGTATCACAGCTTCCACGGCGCACACACACACACACACACAAATATATATATATATATATATATATATATATATATATATATATATATATATATATATATACGTTCCAATATCCTGTTGCTTCCACAGTGTAGGCATACATACACTCACATACCTCATCCTCTACCCCACCTCCCCCCGCACCCCCACCTCCCCCCCTCACACACACACACACACACACGCACGTGCACAGACCTCTACTGACACTTGTGTACACTAACACTCTCGCGCATGCACAAACGCACTCAAAAATACAGACCCACACATGCACACATACACACACGCACAGAGGCTGCCACTGACTGGCCGCAAGAGGGATGGGAAAAGATCTCTGATGCCAAGAACGTGGCGTATAGTGTGTTGCTCAGTCTATTGTATTTGGGAAAGCCCACAGAGACTCTGTTCCGTTTTGAAGAAATTTGCGCAATGTTGGTTTGGAAATGATGCCGATATTTGTTTGATTAGCAAGGCATGGTGCTCTACCTTTCATGTTAGACTTACGGCCACTCCCTCTCTCTGCTTTTATTTCTTTGAGGCGATCGATGGTGTGATGGCCTTGTACCTGTTCTTTTTGATATTCTTTGACTTTTCTGAGGATTTCCGATTTTCCTAGATGTAGGCCGCTCGTTGGTGTTGCGTTACCAGCAAGTCTGTCAGCTCGCTCATTTCCCTTAACACCTGCATGTCCCGGGCAGTATGACCATGTGAGTTTTTTTATCTGAAAGTTGCGCATTGCCTTATGCCACTCTGGGCTTCCCATTCCGTTTTCAATTTTCTGTATGAGGTTCATTGAGTCTGTTAGAATCATGGCATGTTGGTTTCCGGGCATATGGATGGACGATAGCCACTGGAGGGCATGTGTCACAGCTTCAACTTCCATCGTTAGGCTGGAGGTTGTGACTTTGTAGGCAGCATTCTCTTCCCTAACTGTTTTTCCATTTTGTTTCGCAGTGAATCCCCAACCGGATTGGTCTTTGGTGACTGAGCCATCTGTGTATATGATGATGTCCTCTTCTTTACTGTTTTCTTCTATGAGTAGTTTCACTTCCGCGTCAGTTTTGCCCTCTGGCCATTCCCGACAATGTCTTCCTAGAGTGGGTGAAATGGCTGTGTTGAATAGATGGTTGAGGTTTTCGGGGTTTTTCTCCCATTCTTTTGTTTCTTTCAGGTCTTGTAGTCGGCATACTAGCTGGATTGTGTCTTCTGCTTGCCCCATCCATGATCTTCCTCGTCCGAGGCGGCTGCCTTTTGGTTCTTTGACTGCGTCATGCAGTGGGTTTTGAGGGTTTTCTAATGCTTTGAAGTAGGTCTTGACCTGTTCTAACTTGTTTCTGGCCTGCACTGAAGGAAGGTCAAGCAGGTATCGCATGGTTTCTGTGGGCGTGTCTTTTGTTGTTCCAAGGATCAGCCTTATAGCTTCATTTTGGACTCTTTCTAATTTTAGGAGGTTGCTTTGAGACGGTGTTGTTAGCCCAAGTCCGTAGTCGATCACACTGAGGACGAGTGATTGGTATAGCAGGAAGAGGTGGCGTTGTTCAATTCCTTTGGTTGCCATTGCTTTTAAGACTGAAAGGCCCTTTTTGCATTTGAGAACAGTATTTTCCGTATGTTTTCTGAAGGTCAGCATCCTGTCGAAGTGTATTCCTAGGTAGCGTAGGTATTCAGTTTTCTCGATCTGAATCCCATCGAGTGACACAGAAGGTGGTGATTTGCTCGCGGTTCTGTTGTTGAGGGTGCACAGCAACGTTTGGGCTTTCGCTGGATTGATGGAAGATCCTGTGTCTTTGCACCATTGAGCAATATTGTTTAGTTGTTTCTGGACGGCTTTAGTTCTTTCCTGAGCATCTTTCGAAGTTTTGAAGACCAGGCCATCATCCGCAAGAGTAAGCACCCGAGCTATTCCATTGTTGTTTAAGTCTGCAAGGCCCTTCGTGTAGACATTGTAGAGGACAGGAGAAAGCGGAGACCCTTGTGGCAGTCCCATGGATAGTTTAGAAGGTGCAGACATCCAATCTCCGAGGCGTAGGACGACGGTTCTTTCCTGAAGCGCTGCTGCTATCCATCTTGTCAGTGTCAAACTTACTCCATACCTTAGTAGCAGCTCCATGAGGTGCGCAAACTGGACCTTATTGTAGGCATCTTCAAGATCGATTGCTACTGCTAGTGTTTCTTCTTTTCTTTGAAATCCTTCATACACCTCATATGCAAAAGCAGCTGCGTTTTCCCATGTGGACTTGCCTGTTCTGTAACCACCTTGATCTGAAGGGAGAATGTGCCTGTGTTCAAGGTCCCTTGCAAGTTTCCTGGGTATCATGCGTTCCATGAGCTTTCCGGCAATGTTTTGCATGGTTAGGATCCGGTAGCCGCTTACCTGATGATGGTCCTTTCCTGGTTTTGGTATGGGTTTTAAGAAGCTGTGTCCAGTCCTCCGGCACATGTCCATTGTGGAAACTGTTTTGATATAGATTGAAAAGGTTGCTTCTATCTTCTTCCGATAGTTCCTTCATGTCCGAGTAGCGAACTTTGTCTGGGCCAGGAGCTGATTCTTTCTTGCATTTAGCTATTGCTTCGTTTAGATCATCTATTGTCAAGTCATCATCAGGTCCAGTCTGCATAAGGGTTTGGTTTAACTCCTCAACATATTTCTTTTTCTCATCTAAGTTTCTTTGATCGCTCTGTTGTATGAAACGTTTGAGCAGGGCGGATCCTTTTTCTTCGTTTGTCTTAAGCTTGGTTCCGTCAGTGTCTACCATGTCTGGGGTTGTTGTTGTGCACGTTTTCCCTTCCATGCGACGATAAAATTGCCAGAACTCTGTCAATGTTGAGTCATAACTGAGTGCCTCGCAAAACTGTTTCCACTTGTCATTTTTGGCCTCTTGAGCAATGATTTCAAACTGTTTAGTTTTTTCTTTCATTTTTGTTTCAGTATCTTTGTCCGGAGATGGTTTTGTTCTTTCTTTTTGCCAAAGTTTGACAGCCACATGTTTTTCTATCCAGGCTCTCTCTGTGTCGGTATTCCACCATGGGGGCTGAATAGTTTGCATCCTGTTCAGTGCCGTTCTTTTGTTTCTTCTGCGTCTTAATTTTTCGATGATGGTTGTCTCTTTGTTTTCATACTGAAATGGATCACGCGGTTTCATACAGGGTTTATCTGACAGTTTCTGTAGACTGAATACTACCGGGAGGTGGTCACTGCCTTGGTGTGGAAGCGTCTCTGCATTCATTTCTGCTCTGAATTTTGGAGATGTTAGAGCGATGTCAATCACACTGTCACTGTCCCCTTGTCTTGTTCCAAGGCGAGTTGGGGATGTGGTTGTTAATGGGCTGAGAAGAATTTCCCCTATCATTCCTTCAAGTGCGAGTCCTTGTGGGTTGGTGTTCCGCTGGTCCCATAGCTTCGATCTTGCATTGAGGTCTCCACAGATAATGACTGAGTCTCCAAGTTCGTTCTCTATTTCCTCTAAAAAGGCCCAATCCTCTTTTGTTGTGCAGGTTCCTGGGTGAACATAGGCATTGATGAGCACAATGCTTTTGTGAATTCCGTCAGGTTTTTCGAGGCGCACCCCCACTAGTTCACATGAGTTGCTACACCATTTCTCTAGATTTATGGTGGAAACTTTGTTTTTTAGGTTTTTGTTCAGTATGATTGCTACTCCTCTTCCTTTATTCCTTTGAAAGACTGTGAAATTCTCAAAATGTATTGGTCTGTCTGCACTTGTCCTGGTCTCTTGGAGACATAAAATGTCAAAATCATATGCCAATTTCTCAATTGTTGACATTCTCATTCTCGCACTGGAACAATTCCAACTGCCGATTCTAAAGAATTTCTTTGACAGCCACTCTGCTTTTGTCCTTCTGCTACCTAAGCACAATCTTTTCCCACCTCTTTTGGCACGCCTGTTTTGGGGTTTTGAGGATCTGAATTTATGTCTCGTGCTATGCAGCTGATCCCAGGTGCACGCGAGACAGGGTTTTGTTGGTATCCATAGAAGGGTGTTCTATGTGGTGAGGGAAAAAATTCGCTCGCCCTGACAGAGCCTCTTATCAGGGAAGGGCAATGGATGTCCATCTGTGTGGAGTCCGTCAGCCTGGTGTCGCCCTAAGGCCAGACTGCATACAGTTAGTGACTGTTTAACCCAACAGCCATTCATCCCATTGGTACTGTATGAAAACCGTGGGATTGGGGATTTTGTCAGGTTGTCTCCTCTTAGCCAGTGGAAGGGTGCATCTGGGTGTTTTTGAGTAGCAAAAAAACAGGTCCTCTTCTAATATTTTGATCCCTCTCTGCGCGCGCTCCCAGCCAAACCAAATTCCTACAAATCATTAATAAACCAAATTCCTAATTTAAATTGTGCAAGGTTCCATTCCATCTGCAAATGATCCATGTAACGGACTGGGGAGTTTTTACGACTGCCTAACCATATTGCACTTGTTTTTCTAGAGTTCATATATAATCATGATTTTCGCCCAAAATATCTAATATGTCTATGCAAGTTTCAAATGACTTCTTATCACCTGCTATGAGAAATTCTGTATCGTCAGCATACCGAGATATTTTGTGTTCTGTGTTACCTATAGTAATGCCACGGACATCCTTACATTCACGTACGATTATAGCCAATGTTTCAACACACATTAAAAACAAATATGGCGATATAGGGTCACCCTGTCTACACCCTCGCTGCACATTAAACCAATTAGAAATCTGACCATTAACAATAACACAAGATTTAATATTGTTATAGAATATTTCTATCCATCTGCATATGTCTTCTTGAAATCCAAAAGCCTTCAATACTTTGAACATAAAGTTCCAACTAACAGAATCAAAAGCTTTTTCGAAGTCTATATTTAAAAGTAAACCAGACAAATTGTTTTCATCTACATATGCTATTGTATCATAAATAAGTCTAATATTATCCCCAATATGTCTATGCCTCATGAAACCTGTCTGATCCTCGTTTATAAGTTTTGGCAACACAGTCTTCAGCGATTCGCTATGCAGGATGATCCAATTTTATATTTAACATTTAGAAGTGATATAGGTCTCTAATGCTGTATAAAACATCTATCTTTGTCTCCTTTTGGTATGCATTTTATTATTCCTTGTTTCTGCACACAAGACATTTCCCCATTTACAAAACAAACATTTATTTCCTGAACTATAAACGGCCCTATTTTCCCCCAAATTAAAAACAATTCTGCACCAAATCCATCTGTTCCTGGGCTTTTGTTGTTTTTCATATTTCTAAGTGCATGACCCGCCTCTTCTAATGTAATGTTGCCTTCTAGTTCATCTGCTTCGTTAATGTTTAGTTTGGATATATCCTTTACCAAGTCATGTATCTCACAGTCCTCGACATTTGATTCCTGATATAAAAATTCATAAAATCTGTTAACCTCCTGCAGCATATGTTCTTGATTGCTTAATACATTACCATCCTTATCAATGAGCTTGGCCATATTCTTACTTATGTAATGTCGCTTCTCTAAATTGCAAAAATATTTTGTTACTTTCTCACCCTCATCTATCCATCTGGCTCTTGACCTTCATGATCCTCCCTCAATTCTCTTTTCTCTGATAATTCTTAATTGTTCCTTCTCTATTTGTTCCAGATCGTCCTCTTCTGTATGATCATTTGCTTCAAGTATCTGAATATCTTTTTCTAATCTCTTCTCTTCTTCATTTGTTTTCTCCTTTTTCATAGCAGCGTAAGATATTGTTTTTGGTGTTATCTTCATTGACAAACATTCTAAAAACAAATCGTCAGAGACACAGAGCAAATCAAATATAGGAACTGTGTCAACAGTATCTCTAGCGTAAGGATTTAATGCATGCTCTTTTTTAACTTTTTAATTTCTTCGTTTATTTCTTCAAGGTAAGTCTGGTCTTTTAATAACGACGTATTTGGATTTCCAAAATGTATTTCGTTTCACTATTTCGCCTAACTGCAACTTAATAATAATAATATAATAATAATAATAATAATAATAATAATAATAATAATAATAATGGTATTTATATAGCGCTGAATCTCGTGCAGAGACAAATCAAAGCGCTTTCGCGCCAGTCATTCACATGCATGCATAACTCTAAAACTGTAGAAACTAAAGACAAGGAAGGGCAGGCAAGAGAGGCTATTTTGGGAAGAGGTGGGTTTTAAGGCCATACTTGAAAGAGCTGAGAGTGGAGACGACGAAGCGAAAGAGGAAGTTCATTCCAATCGCAAGGTCCAGAGGCAGAGAAAGAACGGCGGCGGCCAACAGTCGAGTGTTGAATCTGGGTATGCGTAAACAGAGTGGATCCGAAGCCGATCGTAGTGAGCGAGATGGAGTGTAGAGGTGAAGGCAGCCACAGAGATAGAAAGGGGCAGTTTTGTGAATACATGTGCTGATATTGTACTTTATTCGATGTGAGACAGGGACCCAGTGGAGATGTTGCAAAAGAGGAGTGATGTGCTCAGATCTTTTCTTTCTGAGGACGAGTCGGGCAGCAGAGTTTTGTATGCGCTGAAGGGACTGAATGGATGAAGCAGGCAAACCAGACAGAGAGAGTTACAGTAGTCAAGGCAAGAGAGAATGAGAGAAACGACAAGTCTAGATGTTGCGTCAGTAGACAGATATTTCCGGACGGCACTGATGCGCCGCAGTTCACAGCAGCAGGACTGACATGTCTGACTGATAATTTTTTGCATGGACAGTGTATTGTCAAGGACAACACCGAGGTTCCTGACTGACTTGGAAAGAGGGATGGATGTACTGCCAAGTTTGTGTCAATTGTGATGGAAGACAGTTTTTGTTTAGTTCCTATGATCATTGCTTCAGTTTTATCCGCGTTCGATTGTAACTTATTTCGAGTCATCCAGTTTTGAATGTCCAGCAAGCAGTTGGGGTATCACTCTTCTGGAGCTGAGTGTCATCAGCATAAAACTTAATGAGAGCAAGAGAATGATCTGTTCTATAACCAAATTCAATGTCTGCATTTTCAATATAAGTAATAACTGGATCCGAAATAAGAAAGAAATCGAGTCTAGCTTGTTGAAACGGGTTACTTCTTCTCCATGTATACCTTTGACAGTCGGGATTCAAATCTCGCCATACGTCATTAAGTTCTGAATCAAGAATCATGTTCTCAAGTACTTCTTTACCTTTAGGATTGGGGGTTAGGGGGTGCACGGGAGGGGTAGTACCTCTAGAGGGGGGGCTTGTCACGCTCTTCCGGGAGTGGTTCGTCCTCTGTTGGTCCCCACCAGCACCCAGCTCTCACCTATGGGTCCTAGAAGCTGCTAGCATGCGGCAGCGCCCAACCCCCGGGCAACAGCTTTGACAGGCTGGCTAAACTAGGTGAGGGTAGCCGACGGGTCTCAAACCCTCGGTGAGTTAGGGCTTGTCTACCCAAGCATGTGAAGACTGGATCCGGCGGACTCTGCGGAAGAAACCTTCATGGCAGAGGAAGGCGGTTGCAGCAGAGCACTGTGGAGTGCTTAGGGCAGGATGAGGCACATAGGACATCCTGGTCATCCACTGCATCCGTTTCCATCTCCAGTCGTCTTGATCTCGTCTTGCCACTGGATACAGACGGTCTCGGACAAGAGAGTGAGGTCGACGGTGCGCAACTCCTCCTCACTATAAACAAAGTCATCGCGCAAGTCATCAGTCATCCTTCATCCCATACCATCATTTTCTCCAAGCCCTGTGGCGACAGGCGAGCGACGAAGCGACAGGTGTAGGTACACTGGCAGTCGTAGCCGCGGACCTGCACACAGGCGGCTCAGGCCATAGGGTCGTTTTTCACCGACTGGAGCAGCGGTGGAGATCGGCAGCCCCCTGAGCGACTGAGCAGCCCAACCCACCCACCCCCAGGATGACTAGATGGTCCTCGTCGATCCCGACGGACGAACCACCACCAACCTTTAGGATTATTAATGTGCTTGTAGTTGCAATAGTCTCTAGTTGCGTCAAGAACCAAATTAAAGTCTCCAGCCATTATTACATTGTTAATATTGAAATCCATGACTCCTTGTTTGGGCCATACACATAAACTAAGAGAAAATCTATAGTTCCAGTTTCAATAAGCACTATAATATAATTCCCATTATTTCCTTTTAAGACCCGTTTAACTTTGAACTAAAAATTGTTATTGAAAAGAATAGCTACACCTCTAGAATTAGAAACATAACTTGAGAAATAACCCTGATAGTCCCATTCTGATATAATATAATGTTCCATTTTTTCCTTAAAGTGGGTATCCTGTAAAAAGTAGACAGAAAAGGCCTTGCTTTTCAAATAATGAAAAACATCTCTTCTTTTTTGTGTGTTGTTGAGACCCTGACAGTTAACTGACGTTACTGTAAGTGAATTATTCATTTTGTTCAATTGAGGGCTTTTTTTCTTTCATAAATGGAAACCCACTGAATCCAACATGAAGCAACCACTCATCCAGATCAATAATGTGTCTAATATTGAGAATAGTCTCCAGAGTTTTGAAATATTCCAATACCATAAGCAAAGTACAATAGTAATAAAAACATAAAAAACAAAAGTCACAACACATGACACTCAAACAAGAAAAAAGTACAAAAAATATAAAACGATTTGTATGTAACCAGAGATTACAAGCCCCATGTGAGCACCAGTGCTCTCATAATGATTACGAAACTAACATTATTTATTCTTTCTTTTTTTCTACAATTGCAACAGCATCAAAATGTTTTCATCAACTAAGTGACACGGTGATATAGACATTCATGTTGAAAATGAATGGAACAGATCGAATAAAGTACGAAACTGGACAGGAGCACAGAAAAAATAATGCATTAAGTGCAGTTTATGGTGTGTGTGTGTGTGTGTGTGTGTGTGTGTGTGTGTGTGTGTGTGTGTGTGTGCGCGCGCGCTCGTGCGTATGCGCATCCCTGGGTGCATTGTGTTGAAGAGAAAAACGAGGGGACAGCAGCTAGATAAAACCCAAAGAAGGAAATTCACACAGAAGGAAATTCACAGAGAAAGCACATTCGCACCACTCCTGCTGCAACGACATGACTGTTCAATACACAGGCAATGCATCACGATCCGAACAGAAAAGTGTGGAACAGATCTCATAAAAAAAGAAAAAAAAAGTGTGGAACAGATCTCATAAAAAAAAGTGTGGAACAGATCTCATAAAAAAAAAGAAAAAAAAGTGTGGAACAGATCTCATAAAAAAAGAAAAAAGTGTGGTGTGGGAGAGGGGAGCATGATCTAGTTAACATGACTGAACACGTGCTCACAAGGAACAATGTGAATCTGAACAGGAAAACTTCAATGCTCCCCAAAACACGTCCTTCATACGTGTGTGTGTGTGTGTGTGTGCCCGCGAGTGGGCGCGTGACCTCCCCCCCCCCCCCCAGGCCCCCCATCCCCGACCCCGCCCCCAAATGAAACACACGAAAGTCTCTCAGAAACCAAACTTGAGAAAAATCAGTACAAAATCGAACCATTGCAAAAAACACTTTGTAGACTTCATCAAGTTTTTGCGCCTTATACATATTATTATTATTAGTAGTAGTAGTAGTAGTTCTTGTTATGTATTTATCTATTATTTATTTACTGTCTTTTATTTTTCTCAAGGCCTGACTAAGCACGTTGGGTTACGCTGCTGGTCAGGCATCTGCTTGGCAGATGTGGTGTAGCGTATATGGATTTGTCCGAACGCAGTGACGCCTTCTTGAGCTACTGAAACTGAAACTGTAGACATACAATTCCCAAGCTGTACCCATCAAGCGTTCAGCTGACATCATGAAAGCCCAAAGCACGAGAACAACGGACACTGCATAATTGCGGAGGGAGTGACAAACTGTCCAGTTTGGGCAACGAAAACGAAACGGAAGATGCGAAACATTCATTACATACATTTGTCATCATCATTATTATCGTTAAAAAAAAAAAGAAAAAAGCGGGGGCTTGCGGGTGGGGTAGTTTTGGTGTGGCACGGGTTCAGACACCTGCACACAAGCACAGAATATAATGCCTTTTCCAACGTTTCGTCAAATCCTCGCCAGACGGAGAAAAATCTTCTCACCCGAACACCTGGGGTTCGAATCTGTCTTCAGGACTTTCTTTTTTCTTTTCTCTTTTTTTTTTTTTAACCCGAAGCTTTACAATAACAAATACGGAACACATTTTAACGATTCGATTTTTTAAAGGTATACCACAAGTGAGTCTTGAAGGCCTTGCCTCTCTTGTTTGTTTATATACTTTCTTATTTTAATTCATTTTATTGCATTTATTTATTTATATATTCCTCTCTCTCTCTTATTCTCTCTCTCTCTCTCTCTCTCTCTCTCTCTCTCTCTCTCTCTCTGTGTGTGTGTGTGTGTGCTTCTCTCTCTCTCTCTCTCTCTCTCTCTCTCTCTCTCTGTGTGTGTGTGTGTGTGTGTGTGTGTGTAATTAAATTTTAAAAAAATATTATTTTTTATTTTTCCTATTTTAAAATTTTTTGCTGCTGTTGTTGTCGTAGCTGTTGCTGTTGTTGTTGTTCTTGCTGTTGTTATTATTGTTATTGATGTTGTTGATGTTCATATTGATTTTGTTGTTCTTGTTGTTCCTATTGATTTTGTTGTTGCTGCTGCTGCTGTTGTTGTTGTTGTTCTTGCTGTTGATATTTCTGTTGCTGTTATTGTTTCTATTGTTGCTGTTACTGTTCCTGATGTTGTTCTTGTTGCAGTGGTTGTTCCTGTTCCTGGTGTTGTTTTTGTTGTTGTTGTTGTTGCAGCTGATGTTGTTGCTGTTTTTGATGCTGTTGATATTGCTGTTGTTGTTGTTGCTGTTGTTGTTGTAACAGTTGCTGTTTTTGTTGTTGCTGTTGTTTTTTTTGTTTCTGTTGTTGGTGTTGTCGTTGCTTTTTGCTGTTGTTGTTGTTGTCGTCGTTTCTCTTGTTGTTGTTGCTGCTGTTCCTCTTGTTGCTGCTGTTGTTGTTCTTGTTTTTGCTGTTGTTGTTGTTGCTGCTGTTGTTGTTGCTGCTGTTGTTGTTGTTGATGTTATCCCTGTTGTTGCTGTTGTTATTCCTGTTGTTGTTGCTGTCGTTGTTGTTGTTACCGTTGCTTCTGTTTCTGTTGTTGCTGATGTTATTGCTGCTGCTGTTGTTGTTGTTGCCGTTGTTGTTGTTGTCACTGTTATTGCTGTTTCTATTGTTGTTGTAGTTGTTTTTGTTGCTGTTATTACTGTTGATCTTATTGTTGCTGTTGTTGTTATTGTTTCTGTTGTTGTAGTAGTAGCAGTTGTTTTTGTTGTTGGTGTTGTTGCCGTTGTTGTTGTTGTTGTTGGTGTTGTTGTCGTTGCTGTTGCTGATATTGTTGCTGTAGTTATCGTTGGTTTTCTTGTTGTTGTAACTGTTGCTGTGGTTGTTGTTGCTGTTCTTGTTGTTCTTGCTGTTGCTGTAATTGTTGTCGTTGTTGCTGTTGCTTTCCTTGTTGTTGCTGTTATTATTGTTGTTGCTGCTGCTGTTGTTGTTTTTATTACTGTTGCTGTTATTGTTGGTGTTCTTGTTGTTACTGTTGTTGTTCTTGTTATTGCAGTTGTTGTTGTTTTTGTTGCTGCTGTTGTTGTTGCTGTTGCTGTTTTTGTTATTACTGTTGTTGTTATTGTTGCTGCTGTTGTTGTTGTTACTGTTCCTGTTGTTGTTGTTGTTGCTGTAGCAGTTGTTTTTGTTGCTGGTGTTGCTGTTGTTCTTGTTCCTGTTGTTATTGCTTTTGTTGTTGTTGTTGCTGTTGATGTTGCTGCTGATATTGTTGTTGTTGCTGATGTTGTCGTTGTTGTTCCTGCTGTTGTTGTTATTGCTGCTGTTGTTGTCTTCGTTGTTGTTGTTGTTGTTGCTATTTCTGTTGTCGTTGTTCTTGTTCCTGCTGCTGTTGTTCCTGTTGCTGTTGTTGTTTTTGCTGTTGTCTTTGTTGGCGTTGCTGTTGTTGCTATTGTTGTTGTTGTTGCTACTGTTGTTGTTATTCGTTTTGTTCTTGTTATTGCTGTTCCTGTTGTTGTTCTTACTGTTCTCTTACTGTTAATCTTGTTGTTGTAGTTGTAGATTTTGTTTATGGTGTTGCAGTAGTAGTTGTTGTTGTTGATGTTGTTGTTACTGTTCTTGTTGTTGTCATTGCTGTTGCTGTTGTTGTTGCTGTTGTCGTTGCTATTGCTGTTGTCGTTGTTGTTGTTGCTGCTGTTGCTGTTGTTGTTGCTGTTGTCGTTGCTATTGTCGTTGCTATTGCTGTTGTCGTTGTTGTTGTTGCTGTTGTCGTTGCTATTGCTGTTGTCGTTGCTGTTGTTGCTGCTGTTGCTGTTGTTGCTGCTGTTGCTGTTGTTGTTGCTGCTGTTGCTGTTGTTGTTGCTGTTGTCGTTGCTATTGCTGTTGTCGTTGTTGTTGTTGCTGTTGTCGTTGTTGTTGTTGCTGCTGTTGCTGTTGTTGTTTCCTTTGTTGGCGTTGTTGGTTCTGTTGCTATTGATATTGTTGTTGTTATTGGTTTTGTTGTTGTTACTGCTGTTCCTGTTGTTGTTCTTACTGTTCCTGTTGTTGTTGTTCTTGTTGTTGTAGTTGTAGTTTTTGTTGCTGGTGTTGCTGTTGTTGTTGTTGCTGTTGTTGTTGCTGTAGTTGTTGTTTCTATTGTTGTTTTGTTGCTCTTGCTGTGGTCATTGGTTTTGTTGTTGTAGCTGTTGCTATTGTTGTAGTTGTTTCTGTTGTTGTAGTAGTTGTTTTTCTGTTGTTTTGTTGGTGTTGTTCTTGTTGTTGTTGCAGTGGTCTTGCTGCTGATATTGTTGTTATTGCTGTTGTTGTTGCTGCTGTCGTTGTTGCTGTTGTTGTTATTTTTGCTGATGTTGTTGTTGTTGTTCCTGTTGCTGTTGTTGTCGCTGATATTGTTGTTGTTGTTATTGCTGTTACCGTTGTTGTAACGGTCGCAGTTCTTGTAGCCTTTGCTGTTGTTGTTGTTTCTTTTGTTGTCTTTGTTGACGTTGTTGTTGTTGTTGTTGCTATTGATTTTGTTGTTGTTGCTGTTACAGTTGTTGTTGTTTTTGTTGTTATTGCTGTTGTTGTTCTTACTCTTCCTGTTGTTGTTGTTCTTGTTGTAGTTGTAGTTTTTGTTGCTGGTGATGTTATTGTTGTTGTTGTTGCTGTTATTACTGCTGTTGTTGTTGCTGTTGTTTTTGCTGTTATTGCTGTTGTTCCTGCTGGTGTGTTGTTGTTGCTATTGTTATTGCTGGTGTTGTTGTTGCTGTTGTTGTTGTTGCTATGGTTGTTGTTGTTCTTGATACTGGTGTTGGTGATTGCTGTTGTTACTTTTGATGTTGTTGTTATTGTAGTAGTAGTTGTAGTTGTTTTTGTTCCTGGTGTTTTTGTTGTTGTTGCTGTTGCTGCTGCTGTTCTTATTGTTGTTGCTGATGTTGTCGGTGCTCTTGCTGTTTTTGTTGGTTTTGTTGTGGTTGTTGTAGCTGTTGCTGTTGTTATTGCTGTTGTAAACCAGGTCAGGTCAGGTCATTAGATCTGCTGCTGGTAACCTGTAATTCAGTACACCCTGTTCAGGGTCGGGTTGCCGGCGACTAAATCGGCACTCCCACCGCTCCCTTCTGGGACTGGTGAAGCGGGTGGCTAGACACCCTCATGGAATTAAAAATGAGATCCATAAAAGGGCGTCGGCTTAGGAGAGCCACCGACGGTCATCTAGCTCCACTGTGCTGTGTGCATGCCACACGCAGTTGGTCCCTGGGGTGTGTTTACCCATGCATGCGAAGTCTGGATCCGGCAGAATCTGCGGAAGAAACCTATTGTTTCAACGGAGAGGAAGGCGGTTACAGCAAAGCACTGTGGAGTGCAGAGAGCAAGATGAGACACCGAAAGGATATCTTGGTCATCCACTGCATCCGTGCTCATCCTCCAGTCGTCTCGACTTAGTCTTGCCACTGGAAATTGGTGGACCCGGACGAGAGAGTGACGTCGACGTTGCGCAACTCTTCACTTTAAACAAACTCATCGCGCAAGTCATCAGTCATCCTTAATGACCTTTCATCCTTCATCCCTTCATCACCCCCAAGTCCTGTGGCGACAGGCGAGCGACGAAACGAAAGGTGTGGGTACACTGGCAGTCGCAGCCGCGGACCTGCACGCAGGCGGCTCAGACCATAGGGTCGTTCTTCATCGACAGGGGCAGCGATGGAGCTCGGCAGCCGTCTGAGCAGCCCTCTTTAGGAATGCACTGCTCACCTCCCTGGCATGAGGAAGGGGCTAGAAAAGGACTCTCCTGGACAGAGATGACGCGGACAGACCCCAAAGGAGAACGGCACTTGTTGCATCCGAACTCGCCAGATACAACATCGACATCACAGCCTTGAGTGAGACTCGGTTTGCAGGCGAAGGCGAGCTCTATGAACGGGGATCTGGTTACACCTTCTTCTGGAGTGGACGAGGAAACGAAGAGCGACGTGAGGCTGCCGTTGGTTCTACAGTAAAAACAGCACTTGTCAGCAAGCTAGCTGGAATCCCAAAGGGAGTCAAATATAGGCTTACGACCATGAAACTCCCGCTGGCATCTGGCCCGAAGCACCTCACCATTGTCAGTGCCTACGCCCCAACCATGACCAACCCAGATGAAGTGAAGGCGAAGTTCTACGAGGACCACCACTTTGTAATTGCTGCTATCCCGAAAGCAGACAAGCTCATCATTCTTGGGGACTTCAATACTAGAATTGGCTCTGACTACATCTCCTGGGATGGAGTGATTGGAAAGCATGGCGTGGGCCACTGCAACCCAAATGGATTGCTTTTGCTTCAGACCTGTGCAGAGCACGAACTGCTGACAACCAACACAGTTTTCCGCCTCCCTACCATTAACAGGACGTCATGGATGCACCCTCGCTCAAAGCATTGGCATCGCATCGATTACGTCATCGTCAGGAAAAGGGATAGGCAAGATGTACGTGTGACAAAGACCATGTGCGGCGCCGAGTGTTGGACAGACCATCGCCTTGTAGTCTCGAAGCTGAATATTCGAATCCAGCCCAAGAGACGCCCCTAAGGCCAGAAGGCTCGAAAACGGCTCAACATCGCTAAGCTGAAAAACATCACCATCAAACAGACCTTTGTGGAGCTGCTGGAAGATCGTCTGGAATCCGCCTCTCTGGACAACCAGAATGTGGAGTCTGACTGGAGGACCCTGCGTGAGCTGATCTATAGTACAGCTTCAGAGACCCTGGGACCCATGACCAGAAAGCACAAAGACTGGTTTGATGAAAACTGTGATGAAATCAAGCAGCTTCTGGATGAGAAACGCCGTCTGCATCAAGCCTACCTGAGCAACCCAAAGTCCACATCAAAAACAGGATGTGTACAATGCCATCCGCAGAACTGTTCAGCAAAAGTTACGCCAGATGCAGGATAAGTGGCTGAGTGACAAAGCTGATGAGATCCAGGGATATGCTGACAGGCACGATATGAAGAGGTTCTATGATTTCTTAAAAGAAGTCTACGGCCCCACATCCTCAGGATCATCCCCCCTCCTCAGTGCAGATGGGAATACCTTGATCACCGAGAAGGAGAAAATTCTCGAACGCTGGGCTGAGCACTTCGACAAGGTCTTAAATCGCCCTTCCTCCATAAATGATGAAGCCATAGACCGTCTCCCACAAGTCCCCCATCAACGAAGCACTGGACGATCCGCCAATACTTCTTGAGACCCAGAAAGCAATCCGTCTACTATCCAGTGGCAAAGCATCAGGCTCAGACTCCATACCAGCAGAGGTCTACAAGGATGGAGGCACTGTGCTGACTGAGAAGCTCCATCAGCTGTACTCACTCATGTGGAAAGAAGAGACGATCCCCCAGGATTTCAAAGATGCCTCTATCATTCACTTGTACAAGCGAAAGGGGAACCGGCAAGCCTGTGATAACCATCGGGGCATTTCCTTGCTCTCCATCGCAGGCAAGATACTTGCCAGGATCCTACTAAACCACCTCACAGCACACCTTGATCAAGGTCATTTGCCTGAGAGCCAATGTGGATTCCGGAAAGAGCGCGGAACCACCGACATGGTGTTTGCTGCAAGGCAGCTGCAAGAGAAATGTCAGGAGCAAAATGCTGATCTGTTCTCCACCTCCACCAAAGCCTTCGACACCGTGAGTAGAGAGGGTTTGTGGAAGATCATGGCCAAGTACGGATGCCCTCGGAAATTTATTGCCTTGGTCAGCCAGTTCCATGAAGGCATGCAGGCTCGAGTCCAGGACAATGGCGAAAAATCTGCTCCTTTTCCAGTCACAAATGGTGTCAAGCAAGGTTGCGTCCTGGCTCCGACACTGTTCAGCCTCATGTTCTCTGCAATGCTTACTGATGCCTTCAGAGATGGCGATGTTGGAATTGGCCTAAAGTACCGAACAGATGGCAAGCTGTTTAACCTCAGAGGTCTTCAAGCAAAAACCAAGGTCATGACAGACATCATCAGAGACGTTTTCTTTGCTGATGATTGTGCCCTCAATGCTGGATCTGAAGCTGACATGCAACTCAGCGTCGACAAGTTTGCCACTGCCAGCAGGAACTTCGGCCTTACCATCAGCACGGAGAAAACTGAAGTTCTCCATCAGCCAGCCCCAGAGAAACCCCACATTGAGCCCAACAGCACAGTCAACGGTCAGAGATTCAGTGCGGTGGAGTGGTTGACATACCTTGGCAGCACACTGTCACGAAATCCGACCATCGACGATGAAGTGAACGTCAGGATTGCAAGAGCAAGCGCAACCTTTGGCAGACTCTATGCAAATGTCTGGAACAGAAGAGGCACTGGTCTCGAGACCAAGCTAAAGGTCTACAGAGCAGTAGTTCTCCCCACACTACTTGGACAGTGTAGCAACGACACGCCAAGAAGCTGAACCACTTCCACACAACATGCCACAGACACAGAGGTGCTTGCAAAAGCCACCCTTCCCAGCATATTCACCATCCTGATGCAGTCCCAGATCCGCTGGGCTGGACACGTGGCGCGCATGCCAGACCATCGGCCAACAGGACTGCTGCAGCTGTTCAGAAGAGGCAGGCTAGAAAGTCACGGGCAAACAAGCTCCCTGACAATGATATGCCTGTCTTTGTCTGCCCCAACTGTCAGCGAACATTTCATGCGCAGATTGGACTACTCAGCCATCTGCGCATTCACAGATAGATTCATGAGCATCCCCCCCCCCCCCATCCCCCAGCTGGATGACAACGATGGTCATCATCGATCTCGATGGACACACACCATTGCTGTTGTTGTTGCTGTTGCTGTAGTTGCTGCTGCTGATGTTGTTATATTGTTGTTGTTGCTGTTGTTGCTGTTGTTGCTGCTGTTGTTGCTGTTGTTGGTTTTGTTGTTATTACTATTGTTGTTATTGATGGTTTTGTTGTTGTTGTTATTTTTGTTGTTGTTGTTCTTGCTGCACCTGTTGTTGATGATGTTCTTGTTGTTGTTAATGTTGTTTTTGATGCTGTTGTTCTTATTCCTGCTGCTCCTGCTTATGCTGCTGCTGCTGCTGTTGTTGTTGTTATTATTGTTGCTATTTTTGTTGTTGTTGTTGCTGCTGTTGTAGCTGTTGTTGTTGTTGCTCCTGTTGTTCCTGTTGTTGTTGTTGTTATTGTTGGTGTTCCTGCTGGTGTTGTTGTTGCTGTTGTTATTGCTGGTGTTGTTGTTGTTCCTGTTATTGTTGTTCTTGTTGCTGGTGTTGGCATTTGTTGTTTTTGTTCCTGGTGTTGCTGCTGTTGTTACTGTTTTTGTTGTTTTGATGTTGTCGGTGTTGCTGCTGCTGCTGTTGTTGTTATTGTGGTTAATGTTGTCAGTGCTGTTGTTGTTCGTTTTGTTGTTTTTGTAGCTGTTGCTGTTATTGTTGTTGTTGCTGTTCCTATTGGTGTTGTTGTTGCTGTAGTTGATGTTATTGCTGTTGTTGTTGCTGTTGTTATTGCTGTTGTTGTTGTTTTTACTATTGTTGTTATTGTTGCTGTTGTTGTTGTTACTATTGTAGTTGTTATTGTTTTTGTAGTTTTTGTTGTTTTGATGCTGTTGTTGTCGTTACTGTTCCTGTTGTTGTTCCTGTTGTTGTTTTTAGTGCTGTTGCTGTTGTATATATTAATGTTGTTGTTGTTGCTGTTGTTATTGCTGTCGTTGTTGTTGTTCTTTTTGTTGTTATTACTATTGTTGTTATTGTGGCTGTTGTTGTTGATATTGATATTGTTGTTGTTGTTATTCCTGCTGCTCCTGATGCTGCTCTTGTTGTTGTTATTTTGCTATTTTTGTTGTTGTTGTTGTTGCTATTGATATTGTTGTTGTTATTGCTGTCGTTGTTGTTTTTGATCTTGTGATTACTGCTGCTGTAGTTGTTGTTACTGTTCCTCTTGCTGTTCTTGTTGTTGTATTTGTAGTTGTTTTTGTTGCTGGTGTTGCTGTTGTTATTGCAGTTATTGCTACTGTTGTTGTTGCTGTTGTTGTTGTTGTTGTTGCTCCTGTTGTTCCTGTTGTTGTTGTTGTTATTGTTGGTGTTCCTGCTGGTGTTGTTGTTGCTGTTGTTATTGCTGGTGTTGTTGTTGTTGTTCCTGTTATTGTTGTTCTTGTTGCTGGTGTTGGTATTTGTTGTTTTTGTTCCTGGTGTTGCTGCTGTTGTTACTGTTCTTGTTGTTGTTTTGCTGTTGTCGGTGTTGCTGCTGCTGCTGTTGTTGTTGTTGTGGTTAATGTTGTCAGTGCTGTTGTTGTTCGTATTTTTTGTTTTTGTAGCTGTTGCTGTTATTGTTGTTGTTGCTGTTGCTATTGGTGTTGTTGTTGCTGTAGTTGATGTTGTTGTTGGCATTGCTGTTGTTGTTGCTGTTGTTATTGCTGTTGTTGTTGTTTTTACTATTGTTGTTATTGTTGCTGTTGTTGTTGTTACTGTTCCAGTTGTTATTGTTTTTATAGTTTTTGTTGTTTTTGATGGTGTTGTTATCGTTACTGGTCCTGTTGTTGTTCCTGTTGTTGTTGATGTAGTTTTTATTGTTTTTGTTGCTGCTGTTGCTCTTGCTGCTGCAGTTGTTGCTGATGTTGCTGTTTTCATTGCTGTTGTGTTTGATGCTGTTGTTCTTATTCCTGCTGCTGCTGTTGTTGTTGCTGTTGATGCTGTTCCTGTTGTTGTTGCTGTTCTTCTTATTGTTATTGGTGTAGTTGTTGTTACTGTTGCTGTTCCTGCTGTTGTTGTTGTTGTTGCTGTTGTTATTGCTGGTGTTTGTTTTTTTTCCTCCGAGAATTTTGTAATTCCACATCTCTCACCCATCCATTCCACAAATCTTACATTCATTCCTCAACATCTTTCTGCTGTGGTCGTTATACAGGGTTACGTGGAAAAGGACAGGAAAAGAGAAATGAAATGTGTCATGGAAACATGCAATGTTGGCAATGACATGATTATTATAAAATGCATAGAGCTTCAAGAATATGCGCCATAGTAAAACATCTTCATAAATACATAAATATATAAGTAAATGAATAAACATTTCTTGAGACAATACGGACATAATAAAATATGTGACGGATGTCTTCACATTCTTTAACAGAATTGCTAAATCAGTGTATTATTGATGATTTTTTCTTTAGCCTCTATTCAATTTTTAAACTATCCAGCTCTTCTTTTTTTTTCAACAAAGTGAGTCGTATTTATAGATTCTGAACACCAAGGCAAAAAAGATTTAGCAAGACAAAAAATGTAGGCTTGGGTTTTGGTTTGGGACTTCTAGGTGGACACATCATTTGACAACAGCTCAACGTGAGCACGTGAAAACTGTGAGTTAGGCCCTGACGAGACACACAACCCTGACACGAATACTTTGATCTTCACAAAGAGACATGTGTGAACAGAACTCACTTAAATTGCTGGTGTTGTTGCTGCTGCTGTTGTTATTGCAATTGCTGCTGTTGTTGTTGTTGTTATTGCTGTTACCGTTGTTGTTGTAGCAGTTGCTGTTGTTGTTGTTGTAGTTCTTGTTTTTGTTTCTGGTGTTGCTGTTGTTGTTGTTGCTGTTGTTATTGCTGATGTTGTTGTTGTTTGTGCTGTTGTTGTTGTTGTTGTTGTCAGTGCTGTTGCTGTTGTTGTTATTATTATTGTTGTTGTTGCTGTTGTTATTGTTGTTGTTGTTGTTGTTCTTTTTGTTGTAATTACTATTGTTGTTATTGTGGCTGTTGTTGTTGCTATTGATATTGTTGTTGTTGTTGTTATTCGTGCTGCTCCTGATGCTGCTGTTGTTGTTGTTATTTTGCTTTCTTTGTTGTTGTTGTTGCTGTTGTTGTTGTTACTATTGATATTGCTGTTGTTATTGCTGTCGTTGTTGTTTTAGATGTTGTGATTACTGTTGCTGTAGTTGATGTTACTGTTCCTGTTGCTGTTCTTGTTGTTGTATTTGTAGTTGATTTTGTTGCTGGTGTTGCTGTTGTTATTGCAATTATTGCAGTTATTGCTACTGTTGTTACTGTTGTTATTGCTGCTGCTGATGTTGTTGTTGTTGTTGTTTGTGCTGTTGTTGTTGATGTTGTCGGTGCTGTTGCTGTTGTTGTTGTCGTTGTTGCTGTTGTTGTTCTTTTTGTTGTTATTACTATTGCTGTTATTGTTGCTGTTGTTGTTGTTGTTGCTATTGATATTGTTAGTGTTGTTATTTTTGCTATTTTTGTTGTTGTTGCTGCTGTTGTTGTTGTTGCTATTGTTATTGTTGTTGTTATTGCTGTCGTTGTTGTTGCTGTTGTTGTTTTGGTTGTTGTTATAACTGTTGCCGTTGTTGTTCTTAGTGTTCCTGTTGTTGTTCTTGTTGTATTTGTAGTTCTTTTTGTTGTTGTTATTATTGCTGCTGTTGTTGTTGTTGCTGTTCCTGTTGATGTTGTTTCCTGTTATTGTTGTTGTTCTTTTTATTGTTATTGTAACTTTTGCTGTTTCTGTTGCTGTTGTTGTTGCTGTGGATGTTGTTTCTGTTGTTGTTTTTGTTGTTGTTGTTGTTGTTGTTGCTGTTCTTCTTATTGTTATTATTGTTGTTATTGTTACTGTTCCTGCTGTTGTTGTTGTTGTTCCTGTTGTTGTTGGTGCTGTTGCTATTGCTGGTGTTGTTGTTGTTGTTGTTGTTTTTGTTGTTGCTGCTGTTACTGTTGTTGTTGTCTTTGTTGGCGTTGTTGTTGCTATTGGTATTGTTGATTTTGTTCTTACTGTTGTTGTGTTTTTGTTGTTGTTATTGCTGTTTTGTTATTACTGTTCCTGTTGTTGTTCTTGTTGTTGTAGTTTTTTGTTGCTGGTGTTGTTGTTGCTATTGCTGTTATTGCTACTGTTGTTGTCGCTGCTGCTCTTGTTCTTGCTGCTGCTGCTGTTGTTGTTGTTGTTGTTGTTGTTGTTGTTGTTATTGGTGCTGTTCCTGCTGGTGTTGTTGTTGCTGTTGTGATTGATGGTGTTGTTGTTGTTGTACTTGCTTTTGTTGTTTTTTTGTTCCTGGTATTGCAGTTTTTGTTACTGCTGTTGTAGTTGTTGATGATGTTGTCGGTGTCGTTGCTGTTCGTTTTGTTGTTTTTGTCGCTGTTGGTGTTATTGGTGTTGTTGCAGTTGCTATTGCTGTTGTTGTTGCTGTTGCTGTAGTTGATGTTGTTTTTGTTATTATTGTTATTGCTGCTGTTGTTATTGCTGTTGTTGTTATTACTATTGTTGTTGTAGTTTTAGTTGTTTTTGTTGCTGTTGTTCTCGCTGCTGCTGTTGTTGTTAATGTTGCTGGGTTTTTTTATGCTGTTGTTCTTATTCCTGCTGCTCCTGCTGTTGGTGTTGTTGTTGTGGCTGGTGCTGTTGATGTTTTTCTTACTGTTCCTGTTGTTGTTGTTATTGTTATAGTTGTAGTTGTTTTTGTTGCTGGTGTTACTGTTGTTGTTGTTGCTGTTGCTATTGCTGTTGTTGTTGCTGCTGCTGTCGTTATTGCTGTAGTTGTTCTTATTACTGCTGTTGTTGTTTCTGTTGATGTTGTTCCTGTTGTTGTTGTTGCTGTTGTTATTGCTGGTGTTGTTCCTATTGCTGTTGTTATTGCTGTTTTTTGTTGTTGTTGTTGCTGTCATTGTTGTTGATGTTGTTTTTGTTGTTACCACTGTTGTTGTTATTGTTGCTGTTATTACTGTTCCTGTTGTTGTTCTTGTAGTTGCTGTTGTTTTTGTTGCTGGTGTTGCTGTTGCTGTTGTTGTTGATGTTGTTGTTGTTGCTCTTGTTGTTATTGCTCTTCTTGTTATTCCTGCTGCTGCTGTCGTTGTTGTTGTTGTTATTGTTGCTGTTTTTGTGGTTGTTTTGTTGTTCTTGTTGTTTCTGTTGTTGTCTTTTTTGGCACTGTTTTTGTTTTTGTTGTTGTTGATATTGATATTGTTGTTGTTGTTAATTGTTTTTGTTGTTTTTATTGCTGTTGTTGTCCTTGTTGTTGCTGTTGTTTTCGTTGTTGTCATTACTGTTACTGTTGTTGTTCGTACTGTTCCTGTTGTTGTTGTTGTTATTGTTGTGTTGTTGTTGCTGCTGCTGTTGTTGTTGTTGCTGTTGTTGTTACTGTTCCTGTTGTTGCTATTGTTGTTGTTGTTGTTGTTATTGCTATTGCTACTGTTGTTGTTGATTCTGTTGTTGTTCGTGTTGTTGCTATGTCGTTCGTCATTTGTCAGATGGATTCCCCCGTCTCCTCGACAAAGGCTGCAGTACGTCGCAGGTCCTCCAGTCCGGGCCACTGGTATTGGCCAACTGCTCTGTGTCGCCGATACGGAGTTCCGTGTATAGGTGGTGTTTCAGGCAGTTGTGGCCTGTCCTTAGCCTGAAAATGGCTACCTGCTCTCGACGAGTCAGCAGGTAGTACGGGTCTGCTCTGTTGTGGCATGGATGCTGCTGCTTCCACTTGTTCTGCAGCTTGGCCTTAATGATGGTCCTGGATTCAGAGTAGTTGGTAGACCTGTCCATCTGCTCTTTCGTAGTGCCTTCCTTTGCCATGGAGTTAGCAGTCTCGTTGGCAAGCACGTTGCAGTGGGAGTGAATCCACTGCAGGGTGACTGTGTGACATGTGCAGAGGGAGGCGAGAGACAGATCGTTGAGGTCTGGATCTCTGTTGGACCAAAGGGCCTGCGAGATGGACAGGGCGTCGGTCAGGAAGACAACGTTGTGGCTGGCGTAGAGGCTGGCCTCGATGTGGGCTGCTGCTTCGGCTGTGTAACTGGTGGAGTACAGGCCGGTAACGAGGCCGATCTTTTCTTCTCTTCCTCCTGGATACTGAACATAGACTGCTGCCCCTCCGTTCCCAATGACATCTGTCGCAGAGCCGTCAGTGTAGACATGAGTCCAGAATTCTTTGGGGAACTGGGGGTGGAGGTGTTCAAGGGTGAGGGTCTTTCTTTCAGGGCCGCTTTGGGAATCTTTGGGGCCAACACCAGGGATGCTGCACTGGATGAGGGGAGGGGTTCCTTCGCTCCAGGCGGGGACGGCAAGACACCGGGGTACCACTTTATTGTTGTTGTTTTTGTTACTGTTCTCGTTATTGTTGCTGTTGCTGCTCTTGTAGTGGCTGTTCCTGTTTTTGTTGCTGCTGTTGTTCTTGCTGTTGTTGTTGTTGTTGCCGTTTTTGTTGCTCTTGTTGTTGCTGTTGTTGTTGCTGTAGTTTTTGCTCTTGTTGTTTTTGTCGGTGTTGTTGTTGCTGTTGTTATTGCTGTGGTTGGTCTTGCTGTTGTCTTTGGTTTTGTTGTTGTTGTAGCTGTTGCTGTTGTTGTTGTTCATGTTATTACTATTGTTGTTGTTTCTGTTGTTGTTTTTGTTGGTGCTGTTGTTGTTGTTCTTGTTGTTGTTCCTATTTATAATGTTGTTGTTGTTGTTGTTATTATTGTTGTTGTTGTTATTGCTGGTGTAATTGCTGTTGTTCTGTCGTTGTTGTTGCTGTTGCTGTTGTTGTTGTTATTATTGTTGTGTTATTGTTGCTGTTGTTGTTGTTGTTGCTGTTGTTGCTGCTACTGTTGCTGTTTCTGTTGATGTTGTTCCTGTTGTTGTTGTTGCTGTTCTTCGTATTGTTGTTGTTACTGTTGCTGCTCCTGTTGTTGTTGTTGCTGTTGTTATTGGTGGTGTTGTTGCTATTGTTGCTGTTGCTGTTGTTATTGCTGTTTTTGTTGTTGTTGTTGCTGTGATTGTTGTTGATGTTGTTGTTTTTGTTGTTACCACTGTTGTTGTTATTGTTGCTTTTATTACTGTTCCTGTTGTTGTTCTTGTAGTTGCTGTTGTTTTTGTTGCTGGTGTTGCTGTTGCTGTTGTTGTTGATGTTGTTGTTGTTGCTCTTGTTGTTATTCCTGCTGCTGCTGTCGTTGTTGTTGTTATTGTTGCTGTTTTTGTGGTTGTTTTTGTTGTTCTTGTTGTTTCTGTTGTTGTCTTTGTTGGCATTGTTTTTGTTTTTGTTGTTGTTGATATTGATATTGTTGTTGTTGTTATTGTTTTTGTTGTTTTTATTGCTGTTGTTGTTGTTGTTGTTGTCCTTGCTGTTGCTGTTGTTTTCGTTGTTGTTATTACTGTTACTGTTGTTGTTCGTACTGTGCCTGTTGTTGTTGTTATTGTTGTGTTGTTGTTGCTGCTGCTGTTGTTGTTGTTACTGTTCCTGTTGTTGCTATTGTTGTTGTTGTTGTTGTTATTGCTATTGCTAGTGTTGTTGTTGCTTCTGTTGGTGTTCCTGTTGTTGTTGTCTCGTTCGTCATTTATCAGATGGATTCCTCCGTCTCCTCGACAAAGGCTGCAGTACGTCGCAGGTCCTCCAGTCCGGGCCACTGGGATTGGGTCGGGCCAGGTTTTCTATCGGAGCGCTTGGTGGAGCGGGCAGGACTGCAGCAGATGTTCTGTTGTCTGGCTGTCTGTTCTGCAGGGGCACTGCTCTGTGTCGCCGATACGGAGTTCCGTGTATAGGTGGTGTTTCAGGCAGTTGTGGCCTGTCCTTAGCCTGAAAATGGCTACCTGCTCTCGACGAGTCAGCAGGTAGTACGGGTCTGCTCTGTTGTGGCATGGATGCTGCTGCTTCCACTTGTTCTGCAGCTTGGCCTTAATGATGGTCCTGGATTCAGAGTAGTTGGTAGACCTGTCCATCTGCTCTTTCGTAGTGCCTTCCTTTGCCATGGAGTTAGCAGTCTCGTTGGCAAGCACGTTGCAGTGGGAGTGAATCCACTGCAGGGTGACTGTGTGACATGTGCAGAGGGAGGCGAGAGACAGATCGTTGAGGTCTGGATCTCTGTTGGACCAAAGGGCCTGCGAGATGGACAGGGCGTCGGTCAGGAAGACAACGTTGTGGCTGGCGTAGAGGCTGGCCTCGATGTGGGCTGCTGCTTCGGCTGTGTAACTGGTGGAGTACAGGCCGGTAACGAGGCCGATCTTTTCTTCTCTTCCTCCTGGATACTGAACATAGACTGCTGCCCCTCCGTTCCCAATGACATCTGTCGCAGAGCCGTCAGTGTAGACATGAGTCCAGAATTCTTTGGGGAACTGGGGGTGGAGGTGTTCAAGGGTGAGGGTCTTTCTTTCAGGGCCGCTTTGGGAATCTTTGGGGCCAACACCAGGGATGCTGCACTGGATGAGGGGAGGGGTTCCTTCGCTCCAGGCGGGGACGGCAAGACACCGGGGTACCACTTTATTGTTGTTGTTTTTGTTACTGTTCTCGTTATTGTTGCTGTTGCTGCTCTTGTAGTGGCTGTTCCTGTTTTTGTTGCTGCTGTTGTTCTTGCTGTTGTTGTTGTTGTTGCCGTTTTTAGTGCTCTTGTTGTTGCTGTTGTTGTTGCTGTAGTTTTTGCTCTTGTTGTTTTTGTCGGTGTTATTGTTGCTGTTGTTATTGCTGTGGTTGGTCTTGCTGTTGTCTTTGGTTTTGTTGTTGTTGTAGCTGTTGCTGTTGTTGTTGTTCATGTTATGACTATTGTTGTTGTTTCTGTTGTTGTTTTTGTTGGTGCTGTTGTTGTTGTTCTTGTTGTTGTTCCTATTTATAATGTTGTTGTTGTTATTATTGTTGTTGTTGTTATTGCTGGTGTAATTGCTGTTGTTCTGTCGTTGTTGTTGTTGTTGCTGTTGTTGTTGTTATTATTGTTGTGTTATTGTTGCTGTTGTTGTTGTTGCTGTTGTTGCTGCTACTGTTGTTGTTTCTGTTGATGTTGTTCCTGTTGTTGTTGTTGCTGTTCTTCTTATTGTTATTGCTACTGTTGCTGTTCCTGTTGTTGTTGTTGTTGTTGCTGCTGTTGTTATTGCTGGTGTTGTTGCTATTGTTGCTGTTGCTGTTATTATTGCTGTTTTTGTTGTCGTTGTTGCCGTCATTGTTGTTGATGTTGTTGTTTTTGTTGTTACCACTGTAGTTGTTATTGTTGCTGTTATTACTGTTCCTGTTGTTGTTCTTGTAGTTGCTGTTGTTTTTGTTGCTGGTGTTGCTGTTGCTGTTGTTGTTGTTGTTGTTGTTGCTCTTGTTGTTATTGCTCTTGTTATTCCTGCTGCTGTTGTCGTTGTTGTTGTTATTTTTGCTGTTTTTGTGGTTGTTTTGTTGTTCTTGTTGTTTCTGTTGTTGTCTTTTTTGGCATTGTTTTTGTTTTTGTTGTTGTTGATATTGATATTGTTGTTGTTGTTAATTGTTTTTGTTGTTTTTATTGCTGTTGTTGTCCTTGTTGTTGCTGTTGTTTTCGTTGTTGTTATTACTGTTACTGTTGTTGTTCGTACTGTTCCTGTTGTTGTTGTTGTTATTGTTGTGTTGTTGTTGCTGCTGCTGTTGTTGTTGTTGCTGTTGTTGTTACTGTTCCTGTTGTTGCTATTGTTGTTGTTGTTGTTGTTATTGCTATTGCTACTGTTGTTGTTGATTCTGTTGTTGTTCGTGTTGTTGCTATGTCGTTCGTCATTTGTCAGATGGATTCCCCCGTCTCCTCGACAAAGGCTGCAGTACGTCGCAGGTCCTCCAGTCCGGGCCACTGGTATTGGCCAACTGCTCTGTGTCGCCGATACGGAGTTCCGTGTATAGGTGGTGTTTCAGGCAGTTGTGGCCTGTCCTTAGCCTGAAAATGGCTACCTGCTCTCGACGAGTCAGCAGGTAGTACGGGTCTGCTCTGTTGTGGCATGGATGCTGCTGCTTCCACTTGTTCTGCAGCTTGGCCTTAATGATGGTCCTGGATTCAGAGTAGTTGGTAGACCTGTCCATCTGCTCTTTCGTAGTGCCTTCCTTTGCCATGGAGTTAGCAGTCTCGTTGGCAAGCACGTTGCAGTGGGAGTGAATCCACTGCAGGGTGACTGTGTGACATGTGCAGAGGGAGGCGAGAGACAGATCGTTGAGGTCTGGATCTCTGTTGGACCAAAGGGCCTGCGAGATGGACAGGGCGTCGGTCAGGAAGACAACGTTGTGGCTGGCGTAGAGGCTGGCCTCGATGTGGGCTGCTGCTTCGGCTGTGTAACTGGTGGAGTACAGGCCGGTAACGAGGCCGATCTTTTCTTCTCTTCCTCCTGGATACTGAACATAGACTGCTGCCCCTCCGTTCCCAATGACATCTGTCGCAGAGCCGTCAGTGTAGACATGAGTCCAGAATTCTTTGGGGAACTGGGGGTGGAGGTGTTCAAGGGTGAGGGTCTTTCTTTCAGGGCCGCTTTGGGAATCTTTGGGGCCAACACCAGGGATGCTGCACTGGATGAGGGGAGGGGTTCCTTCGCTCCAGGCGGGGACGGCAAGACACCGGGGTACCACTTTATTGTTGTTGTTTTTGTTACTGTTCTCGTTATTGTTGCTGTTGCTGCTCTTGTAGTGGCTGTTCCTGTTTTTGTTGCTGCTGTTGTTCTTGCTGTTGTTGTTGTTGTTGCCGTTTTTGTTGCTCTTGTTGTTGCTGTTGTTGTTGCTGTAGTTTTTGCTCTTGTTGTTTTTGTCGGTGTTGTTGTTGCTGTTGTTATTGCTGTGGTTGGTCTTGCTGTTGTCTTTGGTTTTGTTGTTGTTGTAGCTGTTGCTGTTGTTGTTGTTCATGTTATTACTATTGTTGTTGTTTCTGTTGTTGTTTTTGTTGGTGCTGTTGTTGTTGTTCTTGTTGTTGTTCCTATTTATAATGTTGTTGTTGTTGTTGTTATTATTGTTGTTGTTGTTATTGCTGGTGTAATTGCTGTTGTTCTGTCGTTGTTGTTGCTGTTGCTGTTGTTGTTGTTATTATTGTTGTGTTATTGTTGCTGTTGTTGTTGTTGTTGCTGTTGTTGCTGCTACTGTTGCTGTTTCTGTTGATGTTGTTCCTGTTGTTGTTGTTGCTGTTCTTCGTATTGTTGTTGTTACTGTTGCTGCTCCTGTTGTTGTTGTTGCTGTTGTTATTGGTGGTGTTGTTGCTATTGTTGCTGTTGCTGTTGTTATTGCTGTTTTTGTTGTTGTTGTTGCTGTGATTGTTGTTGATGTTGTTGTTTTTGTTGTTACCACTGTTGTTGTTATTGTTGCTTTTATTACTGTTCCTGTTGTTGTTCTTGTAGTTGCTGTTGTTTTTGTTGCTGGTGTTGCTGTTGCTGTTGTTGTTGATGTTGTTGTTGTTGCTCTTGTTGTTATTCCTGCTGCTGCTGTCGTTGTTGTTGTTATTGTTGCTGTTTTTGTGGTTGTTTTTGTTGTTCTTGTTGTTTCTGTTGTTGTCTTTGTTGGCATTGTTTTTGTTTTTGTTGTTGTTGATATTGATATTGTTGTTGTTGTTATTGTTTTTGTTGTTTTTATTGCTGTTGTTGTTGTTGTTGTTGTCCTTGCTGTTGCTGTTGTTTTCGTTGTTGTTATTACTGTTACTGTTGTTGTTCGTACTGTGCCTGTTGTTGTTGTTATTGTTGTGTTGTTGTTGCTGCTGCTGTTGTTGTTGTTACTGTTCCTGTTGTTGCTATTGTTGTTGTTGTTGTTGTTATTGCTATTGCTAGTGTTGTTGTTGCTTCTGTTGGTGTTCCTGTTGTTGTTGTCTCGTTCGTCATTTATCAGATGGATTCCTCCGTCTCCTCGACAAAGGCTGCAGTACGTCGCAGGTCCTCCAGTCCGGGCCACTGGGATTGGGTCGGGCCAGGTTTTCTATCGGAGCGCTTGGTGGAGCGGGCAGGACTGCAGCAGATGTTCTGTTGTCTGGCTGTCTGTTCTGCAGGGGCACTGCTCTGTGTCGCCGATACGGAGTTCCGTGTATAGGTGGTGTTTCAGGCAGTTGTGGCCTGTCCTTAGCCTGAAAATGGCTACCTGCTCTCGACGAGTCAGCAGGTAGTACGGGTCTGCTCTGTTGTGGCATGGATGCTGCTGCTTCCACTTGTTCTGCAGCTTGGCCTTAATGATGGTCCTGGATTCAGAGTAGTTGGTAGACCTGTCCATCTGCTCTTTCGTAGTGCCTTCCTTTGCCATGGAGTTAGCAGTCTCGTTGGCAAGCACGTTGCAGTGGGAGTGAATCCACTGCAGGGTGACTGTGTGACATGTGCAGAGGGAGGCGAGAGACAGATCGTTGAGGTCTGGATCTCTGTTGGACCAAAGGGCCTGCGAGATGGACAGGGCGTCGGTCAGGAAGACAACGTTGTGGCTGGCGTAGAGGCTGGCCTCGATGTGGGCTGCTGCTTCGGCTGTGTAACTGGTGGAGTACAGGCCGGTAACGAGGCCGATCTTTTCTTCTCTTCCTCCTGGATACTGAACATAGACTGCTGCCCCTCCGTTCCCAATGACATCTGTCGCAGAGCCGTCAGTGTAGACATGAGTCCAGAATTCTTTGGGGAACTGGGGGTGGAGGTGTTCAAGGGTGAGGGTCTTTCTTTCAGGGCCGCTTTGGGAATCTTTGGGGCCAACACCAGGGATGCTGCACTGGATGAGGGGAGGGGTTCCTTCGCTCCAGGCGGGGACGGCAAGACACCGGGGTACCACTTTATTGTTGTTGTTTTTGTTACTGTTCTCGTTATTGTTGCTGTTGCTGCTCTTGTAGTGGCTGTTCCTGTTTTTGTTGCTGCTGTTGTTCTTGCTGTTGTTGTTGTTGTTGCCGTTTTTAGTGCTCTTGTTGTTGCTGTTGTTGTTGCTGTAGTTTTTGCTCTTGTTGTTTTTGTCGGTGTTATTGTTGCTGTTGTTATTGCTGTGGTTGGTCTTGCTGTTGTCTTTGGTTTTGTTGTTGTTGTAGCTGTTGCTGTTGTTGTTGTTCATGTTATGACTATTGTTGTTGTTTCTGTTGTTGTTTTTGTTGGTGCTGTTGTTGTTGTTCTTGTTGTTGTTCCTATTTATAATGTTGTTGTTGTTATTATTGTTGTTGTTGTTATTGCTGGTGTAATTGCTGTTGTTCTGTCGTTGTTGTTGTTGTTGCTGTTGTTGTTGTTATTATTGTTGTGTTATTGTTGCTGTTGTTGTTGTTGCTGTTGTTGCTGCTACTGTTGTTGTTTCTGTTGATGTTGTTCCTGTTGTTGTTGTTGCTGTTCTTCTTATTGTTATTGCTACTGTTGCTGTTCCTGTTGTTGTTGTTGTTGTTGCTGCTGTTGTTATTGCTGGTGTTGTTGCTATTGTTGCTGTTGCTGTTGTTATTGCTGTTTTTGTTGTTGTTGTTGCTGTGATTGTTGTTGATGTTGTTGTTTTTGTTGTTACCACTGTTGTTGTTATTGTTGCTTTTATTACTGTTCCTGTTGTTGTTCTTGTAGTTGCTGTTGTTTTTGTTGCTGGTGTTGCTGTTGCTGTTGTTGTTGTTGTTGTTGTTGCTCTTGTTGTTATTCCTGTTATTCCTGCTGCTGTTGTCGTTGTTGTTGTTATTGTTGCTGTTTTTGTGGTTGTTTTTGTTGTTCTTGTTGTTTCTGTTGTTGTCTTTGTTGGCATTGTTTTTGTTTTTGTTGTTGTTGATATTGATATTGTTGTTGTTGTTAATTGTTTTTGTTGTTTTTATTGCTGTTGTTGTCCTTGTTGTTGCTGTTGTTTTCGTTGTTGTTATTACTGTTACTGTTGTTGTTCGTACTGTTCCTGTTGTTGTTGTTGTTATTGTTGTGTTGTTGTTGCTGCTGCTGTTGTTGTTGTTGCTGTTGTTGTTACTGTTCCTGTTGTTGCTATTGTTGTTGTTGTTGTTGTTATTGCTATTGCTACTGTTGTTGTTGATTCTGTTGTTGTTCGTGTTGTTGCTATGTCGTTCGTCATTTGTCAGATGGATTCCCCCGTCTCCTCGACAAAGGCTGCAGTACGTCGCAGGTCCTCCAGTCCGGGCCACTGGTATTGGCCAACTGCTCTGTGTCGCCGATACGGAGTTCCGTGTATAGGTGGTGTTTCAGGCAGTTGTGGCCTGTCCTTAGCCTGAAAATGGCTACCTGCTCTCGACGAGTCAGCAGGTAGTACGGGTCTGCTCTGTTGTGGCATGGATGCTTCTGCTTCCACTTGTTCTGCAGCTTGGCCTTAATGATGGTCCTGGATTCAGAGTAGTTGGTAGACCTGTCCATCTGCTCTTTCGTAGTGCCTTCCTTTGCCATGGAGTTAGCAGTCTCGTTGGCAAGCACGTTGCAGTGGGAGTGAATCCACTGCAGGGTGACTGTGTGACATGTGCAGAGGGAGGCGAGAGACAGATCGTTGAGGTCTGGATCTCTGTTGGACCAAAGGGCCTGCGAGATGGACAGGGCGTCGGTCAGGAAGACAACGTTGTGGCTGGCGTAGAGGCTGGCCTCGATGTGGGCTGCTGCTTCGGCTGTGTAACTGGTGGAGTACAGGCCGGTAACGAGGCCGATCTTTTCTTCTCTTCCTCCTGGATACTGAACATAGACTGCTGCCCCTCCGTTCCCAATGACATCTGTCGCAGAGCCGTCAGTGTAGACATGAGTCCAGAATTCTTTGGGGAACTGGGGGTGGAGGTGTTCAAGGGTGAGGGTCTTTCTTTCAGGGCCGCTTTGGGAATCTTTGGGGCCAACACCAGGGATGCTGCACTGGATGAGGGGAGGGGTTCCTTCGCTCCAGGCGGGGACGGCAAGACACCGGGGTACCACTTTATTGTTGTTGTTTTTGTTACTGTTCTCGTTATTGTTGCTGTTGCTGCTCTTGTAGTGGCTGTTCCTGTTTTTGTTGCTGCTGTTGTTCTTGCTGTTGTTGTTGTTGTTGCCGTTTTTAGTGCTCTTGTTGTTGCTGTTGTTGTTGCTGTAGTTTTTGCTCTTGTTGTTTTTGTCGGTGTTGTTGTTGCTGTTGTTATTGCTGTGGTTGGTCTTGCTGTTGTCTTTGGTTTTGTTGTTGTTGTAGCTGTTGCTGTTGTTGTTGTTCATGTTATTACTATTGTTGTTGTTTCTGTTGTTGTTTTTGTTGGTGCTGTTGTTGTTGTTCTTGTTGTTGTTCCTATTTATAATGTTGTTGTTGTTATTATTGTTGTTGTTGTTATTGCTGGTGTAATTGCTGTTGTTCTGTCGTTGTTGTTGTTGTTGCTGTTGTTGTTGTTATTATTGTTGTGTTATTGTTGCTGTTGTTGTTGTTGTTGCTGTTGTTGCTGCTACTGTTGTTGTTTCTGTTGATGTTGTTCCTGTTGTTGTTGTTGCTGTTCTTCGTATTGTTGTTGTTACTGTTGCTGCTCCTGTTGTTGTTGTTGCTGTTGTTATTGGTGGTGTTGTTGCTATTGTTGCTGTTGCTGTTGTTATTGCTGTTTTTGTTGTTGTTGTTGCTGTGATTGTTGTTGATGTTGTTGTTTTTGTTGTTACCACTGTTGTTGTTATTGTTGCTTTTATTACTGTTCCTGTTGTTGTTCTTGTAGTTGCTGTTGTTTTTGTTGCTGGTGTTGCTGTTGCTGTTGTTGTTGATGTTGTTGTTGTTGCTCTTGTTGTTATTCCTGCTGCTGCTGTCGTTGTTGTTGTTATTGTTGCTGTTTTTGTGGTTGTTTTTGTTGTTCTTGTTGTTTCTGTTGTTGTCTTTGTTGGCATTGTTTTTGTTTTTGTTGTTGTTGATATTGATATTGTTGTTGTTGTTATTGTTTTTGTTGTTTTTATTGCTGTTGTTGTTGTTGTCCTTGTTGTTGCTGTTGTTTTCGTTGTTGTTATTACTGTTACTGTTGTTGTTCGTACTGTGCCTGTTGTTGTTGTTGTTGTTATTGTTGTGTTGTTGTTGCTGCTGTTGTTGTTGTTGTTGTTACTGTTCCTGTTGTTGCTATTGTTGTTGTTGTTGTTGTTATTGCTATTGCTAGTGTTGTTGTTGCTTCTGTTGTTGTTCTTGTTGTTGTTGTCTCGTTCGTCATTTATCAGATGGATTCCCCCGTCTCCTCGACAAAGGCTGCAGTACGTCGCAGGTCCTCCAGTCCGGGCCACGGGCCAGGTTTTCTATCGGAGCGCTAGCGGGCAGGACTGCAGCAGATGTTCTGTTGTCTGGCTGTCTGTTCTGCAGGGGCACTGCTCTGTGTCGCCGATACGGAGTTCCGTGTATAGGTGGTGTTTCAGGCAGTTGTGGCCTGTCCTTAGCCTGAAAATGGCTACCTGCTCTCGACGAGTCAGCAGGTAGTACGGGTCTGCTCTGTTGTGGCATGGATGCTTCTGCTTCCACTTGTTCTGCAGCTTGGCCTTAATGATGGTCCTGGATTCAGAGTAGTTGGTAGACCTGTCCATCTGCTCTTTCGTAGTGCCTTCCTTTGCCATGGAGTTAGCAGTCTCGTTGGCAAGCACGTTGCAGTGGGAGTGAATCCACTGCAGGGTGACTGTGTGACATGTGCAGAGGGAGGCGAGAGACAGATCGTTGAGGTCTGGATCTCTGTTGGACCAAAGGGCCTGCGAGATGGACAGGGCGTCGGTCAGGAAGACAACGTTGTGGCTGGCGTAGAGGCTGGCCTCGATGTGGGCTGCTGCTTCGGCTGTGTAACTGGTGGAGTACAGGCCGGTAACGAGGCCGATCTTTTCTTCTCTTCCTCCTGGATACTGAACATAGACTGCTGCCCCTCCGTTCCCAATGACATCTGTCGCAGAGCCGTCAGTGTAGACATGAGTCCAGAATTCTTTGGGGAACTGGGGGTGGAGGTGTTCAAGGGTGAGGGTCTTTCTTTCAGGGCCGCTTTGGGAATCTTTGGGGCCAACACCAGGGATGCTGCACTGGATGAGGGGAGGGGTTCCTTCGCTCCAGGCGGGGACGGCAAGACACCGGGGTACCACTTTATTGTTGTTGTTTTTGTTACTGTTCTCGTTATTGTTGCTGTTGCTGCTCTTGTAGTGGCTGTTCCTGTTTTTGTTGCTGCTGTTGTTCTTGCTGTTGTTGTTGTTGTTGCCGTTTTTAGTGCTCTTGTTGTTGCTGTTGTTGTTGCTGTAGTTTTTGCTCTTGTTGTTTTTGTCGGTGTTGTTGTTGCTGTTGTTATTGCTGTGGTTGGTCTTGCTGTTGTCTTTGGTTTTGTTGTTGTTGTAGCTGTTGCTGTTGTTGTTGTTCATGTTATTACTATTGTTGTTGTTTCTGTTGTTGTTTTTGTTGGTGCTGTTGTTGTTGTTCTTGTTGTTGTTCCTATTTATAATGTTGTTGTTGTTGTTATTATTGTTGTTGTTGTTATTGCTGGTGTAATTGCTGTTGTTCTGTCGTTGTTGTTGTTGTTGCTGTTGTTGTTGTTATTATTGTTGTGTTATTGTTGCTGTTGTTGTTGTTGTTGCTGTTGTTGCTGCTACTGTTGTTGTTTCTGTTGATGTTGTTCCTGTTGTTGTTGTTGCTGTTCTTCGTATTGTTGTTGTTACTGTTGCTGCTCCTGTTGTTGTTGTTGCTGTTGTTATTGGTGGTGTTGTTGCTATTGTTGCTGTTGCTGTTGTTATTGCTGTTTTTGTTGTTGTTGTTGCTGTGATTGTTGTTGATGTTGTTGTTTTTGTTGTTACCACTGTTGTTGTTATTGTTGCTTTTATTACTGTTCCTGTTGTTGTTCTTGTAGTTGCTGTTGTTTTTGTTGCTGGTGTTGCTGTTCTTGTTGATGTTGTTGTTGTTGCTCTTGTTGTTATTCCTGCTGCTGCTGTCGTTGTTGTTGTTATTGTTGCTGTTTTTGTGGTTGTTTTTGTTGTTCTTGTTGTTTCTGTTGTTGTCTTTGTTGGCATTGTTTTTGTTTTTGTTGTTGTTGATATTGATATTGTTGTTGTTGTTATTGTTTTTGTTGTTTTTATTGCTGTTGTTGTTGTTGTCCTTGTTGTTGCTGTTGTTTTCGTTGTTGTTATTACTGTTACTGTTGTTGTTCGTACTGTGCCTGTTGTTGTTGTTGTTGTTATTGTTGTGTTGTTGTTGCTGCTGTTTTCGTTGTTGTTATTACTGTTACTGTTGTTGTTCGTACTGTGCCTGTTGTTGTTGTTGTTGTTATTGTTGTGTTGTTGTTGCTGCTGCTGTTGTTGTTGTTGTTACTGTTCCTGTTGTTGCTATTGTTGTTGTTGTTGTTGTTATTGCTATTGCTAGTGTTGTTGTTGCTTCTGTTGTTGTTCCTGTTGTTGTTGTCTCGTTCGTCATTTATCAGATGGATTCCCCCGTCTCCTCGACAAAGGCTGCAGTACGTCGCAGGTCCTCCAGTCCAGGGCCGCTGGGATTGGGTCGGGCCAGGTTTTCTATCGGAGCGCTTGGTGGAGCGGGCAGGACTGCAGCAGATGTTCTGTTGTCTGGCTGTCTGTTCTGCAGGGGCACTGCTCTGTGTCGCCGATACGGAGTTCCGTGTATAGGTGGTGTTTCAGGCAGTTGTGGCCTGTCCTTAGCCTGAAAATGGCTACCTGCTCTCGACGAGTCAGCAGGTAGTACGGGTCTGCTCTGTTGTGGCATGGATGCTTCTGCTTCCACTTGTTCTGCAGCTTGGCCTTAATGATGGTCCTGGATTCAGAGTAGTTGGTAGACCTGTCCATCTGCTCTTTCGTAGTGCCTTCCTTTGCCATGGAGTTAGCAGTCTCGTTGGCAAGCACGTTGCAGTGGGAGTGAATCCACTGCAGGGTGACTGTGTGACATGTGCAGAGGGAGGCGAGAGACAGATCGTTGAGGTCTGGATCTCTGTTGGACCAAAGGGCCTGCGAGATGGACAGGGCGTCGGTCAGGAAGACAACGTTGTGGCTGGCGTAGAGGCTGGCCTCGATGTGGGCTGCTGCTTCGGCTGTGTAACTGGTGGAGTACAGGCCGGTAACGAGGCCGATCTTTTCTTCTCTTCCTCCTGGATACTGAACATAGACTGCTGCCCCTCCGTTCCCAATGACATCTGTCGCAGAGCCGTCAGTGTAGACATGAGTCCAGAATTCTTTGGGGAACTGGGGGTGGAGGTGTTCAAGGGTGAGGGTCTTTCTTTCAGGGCCGCTTTGGGAATCTTTGGGGCCAACACCAGGGATGCTGCACTGGATGAGGGGAGGGGTTCCTTCGCTCCAGGCGGGGACGGCAAGACACCGGGGTACCACTTTATTGTTGTTGTTTTTGTTACTGTTCTCGTTATTGTTGCTGTTGCTGCTCTTGTAGTGGCTGTTCCTGTTTTTGTTGCTGCTGTTGTTCTTGCTGTTGTTGTTGTTGTTGCCGTTTTTAGTGCTCTTGTTGTTGCTGTTGTTGTTGCTGTAGTTTTTGCTCTTGTTGTTTTTGTTGGTGTTATTGTTGCTGTTGTTGTTGCTGTGGTTGGTCTTGCTGTTGTCTTTGGTTTTGTTGTTGTTGTAGCTGTTGCTGTTGTTGTTGTTCATGTTATGACTATTGTTGTTGTTTCTGTTGTTGTTTTTGTTGGTGCTGTTGTTGTTGTTCTTGTTGTTGTTCCTATTTATAATGTTGTTGTTGTTGTTGTTATTATTGTTGTTGTTGTTGTTATTGCTGGTGTAATTGCTGTTGTTCTGTCGTTGTTGTTGTTGTTGCTGTTGTTGTTGTTATTATTGTTGTGTTATTGTTGCTGTTGTTGTTGTTGCTGTTGTTGCTGCTACTGTTGTTGTTTCTGTTGATGTTGTTCCTGTTGTTGTTGTTGCTGTTCTTCTTATTGTTATTGCTACTGTTGCTGTTCCTGTTATTGTTGTTGTTGTTGCTGCTGTTGTTATTGCTGGTGTTGTTGCTATTGTTGCTGTTGCTGTTATTATTGCTGTTTTTGTTGTCGTTGTTGCCGTCATTGTTGTTGATGTTGTTGTTTTTGTTGTTACCACTGTAGTTGTTATTGTTGCTGTTATTACTGTTCCTGTTGTTGTTCTTGTAGTTGCTGTTGTTTTTGTTGCTGGTGTCGCTGTTGCTGTTGTTGTTGTTGATGTTGTTGTTGTTGTTGTTGCTCTTGTTGTTATTGCTCTTGTTATTCCTGCTGCTGTTTTGTCTTTGTTGTTGTTGTTATTTTTGCTGTTTTTGTGGTTGTTTTGTTGTTCTTGTTGTTTCTGTTGTTGTCTTTTTTGGCATTGTTTTTGTTTTTGTTGTTGTTGATATTGATATTGTTGTTGTTGTTAATTGTTTTTGTTGTTTTTATTGCTGTTGTTGTCCTTGTTGTTGCTGTTGTTTTCGTTGTTGTTATTACTGTTACTGTTGTTGTTCGTACTGTTCCTGTTGTTGTTGTTGTTATTGTTGTGTTGTTGTTGCTGCTGCTGTTGTTGTTGTTGCTGTTGTTGTTACTGTTCCTGTTGTTGCTATTGTTGTTGTTGTTGTTGTTATTGCTATTGCTACTGTTGTTGTTGATTCTGTTGTTGTTCGTGTTGTTGCTATGTCGTTCGTCATTTGTCAGATGGATTCCCCCGTCTCCTCGACAAAGGCTGCAGTACGTCGCAGGTCCTCCAGTCCGGGCCACTGGTATTGGCCAACTGCTCTGTGTCGCCGATACGGAGTTCCGTATATAGGTGGTGTTTCAGGCAGTTGTGGCCTGTCCTTAGCCTGAAAATGGCTACCTGCTCTCGACGAGTCAGCAGGTAGTACGGGTCTGCTCTGTTGTGGCATGGATGCTTCTGCTTCCACTTGTTCTGCAGCTTGGCCTTAATGATGTTCCTGGATTCAGAGTAGTTGGTAGACCTGTCCATCTGCTCTTTCGTAGTGCCTTCCTTTGCCATGGAGTTAGCAGTCTCGTTGGCAAGCACGTTGCAGTGGGAGTGAATCCACTGCAGGGTGACTGTGTGACATGTGCAGAGGGAGGCGAGAGACAGATCGTTGAGGTCTGGATCTCTGTTGGACCAAAGGGCCTGCGAGATGGACAGGGCGTCGGTCAGGAAGACAACGTTGTGGCTGGCGTAGAGGCTGGCCTCGATGTGGGCTGCTGCTTCGGCTGTGTAACTGGTGGAGTACAGGCCGGTAACGAGGCCGATCTTTTCTTCTCTTCCTCCTGGATACTGAACATAGACTGCTGCCCCTCCGTTCCGAATGACATCTGTCGCAGAGCCGTCAGTGTAGACATGAGTCCAGAATTCTTTGGGGAACTGGGGGTGGAGGTGTTCAAGGGTGAGGGTCTTTCTTTCAGGGCCGCTTTGGGAATCTTTGGGGCCAACACCAGGGATGCTGCACTGGATGAGGGGAGGGGTTCCTTCGCTCCAGGCGGGGACGGCAAGACACCGGGGTACCACTTTATTGTTGTTGTTTTTGTTACTGTTCTCGTTATTGTTGCTGTTGCTGCTCTTGTAGTGGCTGTTCCTGTTTTTGTTGCTGCTGTTGTTCTTGCTGTTGTTGTTGTTGTTGCCGTTTTTAGTGCTCTTGTTGTTGCTGTTGTTGTTGCTGTAGTTTTTGCTCTTGTTGTTTTTGTCGGTGTTGTTGTTGCTGTTGTTATTGCTGTGGTTGGTCTTGCTGTTGTCTTTGGTTTTGTTGTTGTTGTAGCTGTTGCTGTTGTTGTTGTTCATGTTATGACTATTGTTGTTGTTTCTGTTGTTGTTTTTGTTGGTGCTGTTGTTGTTGTTCTTGTTGTTCCTATTTATAATGTTGTTGTTGTTGTTATTATTGTTGTTGTTGTTGTTATTGCTGGTGTAATTGCTGTTGTTCTGTCGTTGTTGTTGTTGTTGCTGTTGTTGTTGTTATTATTGTTGTGTTATTGTTGCTGTTGTTGTTGTTGTTGCTGTTGTTGCTGCTACTGTTGTTGTTTCTGTTGATGTTGTTCCTGTTGTTGTTGTTGCTGTTCTTCGTATTGTTGTTGTTACTGTTGCTGCTCCTGTTGTTGTTGTTGCTGTTGTTATTGGTGGTGTTGTTGCTATTGTTGCTGTTGCTGTTGTTATTGCTGTTTTTGTTGTTGTTGTTGCTGTGATTGTTGTTGATGTTGTTGTTTTTGTTGTTACCACTGTTGTTGTTATTGTTGCTTTTATTACTATTCCTGTTGTAGTTCTTGTAGTTGCTGTTGTTTTTGTTGCTGTTGCTGTTGTTGTTGATGTTGTTGTTGTTGCTCTTGTTGTTATTCCTGCTGCTGCTGTCGTTGTTGTTATTGTTGCTGTTTTTGTGGTTGTTTTTGTTGTTCTTGTTGTTTCTGTTGTTGTCTTTGTTGGCATTGTTTTTGTTTTTGTTGTTGTTGATATTGATATTGTTGTTGTTGTTATTGTTTTTGTTGTTTTTATTGCTGTTGTTGTTGTTGTACTTGTTGTTGCTGTTGTTTTCGTTGTTGTTATTACTGTTACTGTTGTTGTTCGTACTGTGCCTGTTGTTGTTGTTGTTATTGTTGTGTTGTTGTTGCTGCTGCTGTTGTTGTTGTTGTTACTGTTCCTGTTGTTGCTATTGTTGTTGTTGTTATTGCTATTGCTATTGTTGTTCTTGCTTCTGTTGTTGTTCCTGTTGTTGTTGTCTCGTTCGTCATTTATCAGATGGATTCCCCCGTCTCCTCGACAAAGGCTGCAGTACGTCGCAGGTCCTCCAGTCCAGGGCCGCTGGGATTGGGTCGGGCCAGGTTTTCTATCGGAGCGCTTGGTGGAGCGGGCAGGACTGCAGCAGATGTTCTGTTGTCTGGCTGTCTGTTCTGCAGGGGCACTGCTCTGTGTCGCCGATACGGAGTTCCGTGTATAGGTGGTGTTTCAGGCAGTTGTGGTCTGTCCTTAGCCTGAAAATGGCTACCTGCTCTCGACGAGTCAGCAGGTAGTACGGGTCTGCTCTGTTGATGCATGGATGCTGCTGCTTCCACTTGTTCTGCAGCTTGGCCTTAATGATGGTCCTGGATTCAGAGTAGTTGGTAGACCTGTCCATCTGCTCTTTCGTAGTGCCTTCCTTTGCCATGGAGTTAGCAGTCTCGTTGGCAAGCACGTTGCAGTGGGAGTGAATCCACTGCAGGGTGACTGTGTGACATGTGCAGAGGGAGGCGAGAGACAGATCGTTGAGGTCTGGATCTCTGTTGGACCAAAGGGCCTGCGAGATGGACAGGGCGTCGGTCAGGAAGACAACGTTGTGGCTGGCGTAGAGGCTGGCCTCGATGTGGGCTGCTGCTTCGGCTGTGTAACTGGTGGAGTACAGGCCGGTAACGAGGCCGATCTTTTCTTCTCTTCCTCCTGGATACTGAACATAGACTGCTGCCCCTCCGTTCCGAATGACATCTGTCGCAGAGCCGTCAGTGTAGACATGAGTCCAGAATTCTTTGGGGAACTGGGGGTGGAGGTGTTCAAGGGTGAGGGTCTTTCTTTCAGGGCCGCTTTGGGAATCTTTGGGGCCAACACCAGGGATGCTGCACTGGATGAGGGGAGGGGTTCCTTCGCTCCAGGCGGGGACGGCAAGACACCGGGGTACCACTTTATTGTTGTTGTTTTTGTTACTGTTCTCGTTATTGTTGCTGTTGCTGCTCTTGGAGTGGCTGTTCCTGTTTTTGTTGCTGCTGTTGTTCTTGCTGTTGTTGTTGTTGTTGCCGTTTTTGTTGCTCTTGTTGTTGCTGTTGTTGTTGCTGTAGTTTTTGCTCTTGTTGTTTTTGTCGGTGTTATTGTTGCTGTTGTTATTGCTGTGGTTGGTCTTGCTGTTGTCTTTGGTTTTGTTGTTGTTGTAGCTGTTGCTGTTGTTGTTGTTCATGTTATGACTATTGTTGTTGTTTCTGTTGTTGTTTTTGTTGGTGCTGTTGTTGTTGTTCTTGTTGTTGTTCCTATTTATAATGTTGTTGTTGTTGTTGTTATTATTGTTGTTGTTGTTATTGCTGGTGTAATTGCTGTTGTTCTGTCGTTGTTGTTGTTGTTGCTGTTGTTGTTGTTATTATTGTTGTGTTATTGTTGCTGTTGTTGTTGTTGCTGTTGTTGCTGCTACTGTTGTTGTTTCTGTTGATGTTGTTCCTGTTGTTGTTGTTGCTGTTCTTCTTATTGTTATTGCTACTGTTGCTGTTCCTGTTGTTGTTGTTGTTGTTGCTGCTGTTGTTATTGCTGGTGTTGTTGCTATTGTTGCTGTTGCTGTTATTATTGCTGTTTTTGTTGTCGTTGTTGCCGTCATTGTTGTTGATGTTGTTGTTTTTGTTTTTACCACTGTTGTTGTTATTGTTGCTGTTATTACTGTTCCTGTTGTTGTTCTTGTAGTTGCTGTTGTTTTTGTTGCTGGTGTTGCTGTTGCTGTTGTTGTTGATGTTGTTGTTGTTGTTGCTCTTGTTGTTATTGCTCTTGTTATTCCTGCTGCTGTTGTCGTTGTTGTTGTTGTTATTTTTGCTGTTTTTGTGGTTGTTTTGTTGTTCTTGTTGTTTCTGTTGTTGTCTTTTTTGGCATTGTTTTTGTTTTTGTTGTTGTTGATATTGATATTGTTGTTGTTGTTAATTGTTTTTGTTGTTTTTATTGCTGTTGTTGTCCTTGTTGTTGCTGTTGTTTTCGTTGTTGTTATTACTGTTACTGTTGTTGTTCGTACTGTTCCTGTTGTTGTTGTTGTTATTGTTGTGTTGTTGTTGCTGCTGCTGTTGTTGTTGTTGCTGTTGTTGTTGCTGTTCCTGTTGTTGCTATTGTTGTTGTTGTTGTTATTGCTATTGCTACTGTTGTTGTTGATTCTGTTGTTGTTCGTGTTGTTGCTATGTCGTTCGTCATTTGTCAGATGGATTCCCCCGTCTCCTCGACAAAGGCTGCAGTACGTCGCAGGTCCTCCAGTCCGGGCCACTGGTATTGGCCAACTGCTCTGTGTCGCCGATACGGAGTTCCGTGTATAGGTGGTGTTTCAGGCAGTTGTGGCCTGTCCTTAGCCTGAAAATGGCTACCTGCTCTCGACGAGTCAGCAGGTAGTACGGGTCTGCTCTGTTGTGGCATGGATGCTTCTGCTTCCACTTGTTCTGCAGCTTGGCCTTAATGATGGTCCTGGATTCAGAGTAGTTGGTAGACCTGTCCATCTGCTCTTTCGTAGTGCCTTCCTTTGCCATGGAGTTAGCAGTCTCGTTGGCAAGCACGTTGCAGTGGGAGTGAATCCACTGCAGGGTGACTGTGTGACATGTGCAGAGGGAGGCGAGAGACAGATCGTTGAGGTCTGGATCTCTGTTGGACCAAAGGGCCTGCGAGATGGACAGGGCGTCGGTCAGGAAGACAACGTTGTGGCTGGCGTAGAGGCTGGCCTCGATGTGGGCTGCTGCTTCGGCTGTGTAACTGGTGGAGTACAGGCCGGTAACGAGGTCGATCTTTTCTTCTCTTCCTCCTGGATACTGAACATAGACTGCTGCCCCTCCGTTCCGAATGACATCTGTCGCAGAGCCGTCAGTGTAGACATGAGTCCAGAATTCTTTGGGGAACTGGGGGTGGAGGTGTTCAAGGGTGAGGGTCTTTCTTTCAGGGCCGCTTTGGGAATCTTTGGGGCCAACACCAGGGATGCTGCACTGGATGAGGGGAGGGGTTCCTTCGCTCCAGGCGGGGACGACAAGACACCGGGGTACCTCTTTATTGTTGTTGTTTTTGTTACTGTTCTCGTTATTGTTGCTGTTGCTGCTCTTGGAGTGGCTGTTCCTGTTTTTGTTGCTGCTGTTGTTCTTGCTGTTGTTGTTGTTGTTGCCGTTTTTGTTGCTCTTGTTGTTGCTGTTGTTGTTGCTGTAGTTTTTGCTCTTGTTGTTTTTGTCGGTGTTATTGTTGCTGTTGTTATTGCTGTGGTTGGTCTTGCTGTTGTCTTTGGTTTTGTTGTTGTTGTAGCTGTTGCTGTTGTTGTTGTTCATGTTATGACTATTGTTGTTGTTTCTGTTGTTGTTTTTGTTGGTGCTGTTGTTGTTGTTCTTGTTGTTGTTCCTATTTATAATGTTGTTGTTGTTGTTGTTATTATTGTTGTTGTTGTTGTTATTGCTGGTGTAATTGCTGTTGTTCTGTCGTTGTTGTTGTTGTTGCTGTTGTTGTTGTTATTATTGTTGTGTTATTGTTGCTGTTGTTGTTGTTGCTGTTGTTGCTGCTACTGTTGTTGTTTCTGTTGATGTTGTTCCTGTTGTTGTTGTTGCTGTTCTTCTTATTGTTATTGCTACTGTTGCTGTTCCTGTTGTTGTTGTTGTTGTTGCTGCTGTTGTTATTGCTGGTGTTGTTGCTATTGTTGCTGTTGCTGTTATTATTGCTGTTTTTGTTGTCGTTGTTGCCGTCATTGTTGTTGATGTTGTTGTTTTTTGTTGTTACCACTGTTGTTTATTGTTGCTGTTATTACTGTTCCTGTTGTTGTTCTTGTAGTTGCTGTTGTTTTTGTTGCTGGTGTTGCTGTTGCTGTTGTTGTTGATGTTGTTGTTGTTGTTGTTGCTCTTGTTGTTATTGCTCTTGTTATTCCTGCTGCTGTTGTCGTTGTTGTTGTTATTTTTGCTGTTTTTGTGGTTGTTTTGTTGTTCTTGTTGTTTCTGTTGTCTTTTTTGGCATTGTTTTTGTTTTTGTTGTTGTTGATATTGATATTGTTGTTGTTGTTAATTGTTTTTGTTGTTTTTATTGCTGTTGTTGTCCTTGTTGTTGCTGTTGTTTTCGTTGTTGTTATTACTGTTACTGTTGTTGTTCGTACTGTTCCTGTTGTTGTTGTTGTTATTGTTGTGTTGTTGTTGCTGCTGCTGTTGTTGTTGTTGCTGTTGTTGTTACTGTTCCTGTTGTTGCTATTGTTGTTGTTGTTGTTGTTATTGCTATTGCTACTGTTGTTGTTGATTCTGTTGTTGTTCGTGTTGTTGCTATGTCGTTCGTCATTTGTCAGATGGATTCCCCCGTCTCCTCGACAAAGGCTGCAGTACGTCGCAGGTCCTCCAGTCCGGGCCACTGGTATTGGCCAACTGCTCTGTGTCGCCGATACGGAGTTCCGTGTATAGGTGGTGTTTCAGGCAGTTGTGGCCTGTCCTTAGCCTGAAAATGGCTACCTGCTCTCGACGAGTCAGCAGGTAGTACGGGTCTGCTCTGTTGTGGCATGGATGCTTCTGCTTCCACTTGTTCTGCAGCTTGGCCTTAATGATGGTCCTGGATTCAGAGTAGTTGGTAGACCTGTCCATCTGCTCTTTCGTAGTGCCTTCCTTTGCCATGGAGTTAGCAGTCTCGTTGGCAAGCACGTTGCAGTGGGAGTGAATCCACTGCAGGGTGACTGTGTGACATGTGCAGAGGGAGGCGAGAGACAGATCGTTGAGGTCTGGATCTCTGTTGGACCAAAGGGCCTGCGAGATGGACAGGGCGTCGGTCAGGAAGACAACGTTGTGGCTGGCGTAGAGGCTGGCCTCGATGTGGGCTGCTGCTTCGGCTGTGTAACTGGTGGAGTACAGGCCGGTAACGAGGTCGATCTTTTCTTCTCTTCCTCCTGGATACTGAACATAGACTGCTGCCCCTCCGTTCCGAATGACATCTGTCGCAGAGCCGTCAGTGTAGACATGAGTCCAGAATTCTTTGGGGAACTGGGGGTGGAGGTGTTCAAGGGTGAGGGTCTTTCTTTCAGGGCCGCTTTGGGAATCTTTGGGGCCAACACCAGGGATGCTGCACTGGATGAGGGGAGGGGTTCCTTCGCTCCAGGCGGGGACGGCAAGACACCGGGGTACCACTTTATTGTTGTTGTTTTTGTTACTGTTCTCGTTATTGTTGCTGTTGCTGCTCTTGGAGTGGCTGTTCCTGTTTTTGTTGCTGCTGTTGTTCTTGCTGTTGTTGTTGTTGTTGCCGTTTTTGTTGCTCTTGTTGTTGCTGTTGTTGTTGCTGTAGTTTTTGCTCTTGTTGTTTTTGTCGGTGTTATTGTTGCTGTTGTTATTGCTGTGGTTGGTCTTGCTGTTGTCTTTGGTTTTGTTGTTGTTGTAGCTGTTGCTGTTGTTGTTGTTCATGTTATGACTATTGTTGTTGTTTCTGTTGTTGTTTTTGTTGGTGCTGTTGTTGTTGTTCTTGTTGTTGTTCCTATTTATAATGTTGTTGTTGTTGTTGTTATTATTGTTGTTGTTGTTATTGCTGGTGTAATTGCTGTTGTTCTGTCGTTGTTGTTGTTGTTGTTGTTGTTATTATTGTTGTGTTATTGTTGCTGTTGTTGTTGTTGCTGTTGTTGCTGCTACTGTTGTTGTTTCTGTTGATGTTGTTCCTGTTGTTGTTGTTGCTGTTCTTCTTATTGTTATTGCTACTGTTGCTGTTCCTGTTGTTGTTGTTGTTGTTGCTGCTGTTGTTATTGCTGGTGTTGTTGCTATTGTTGCTGTTGCTGTTATTATTGCTGTTTTTGTTGTCGTTGTTGCCGTCATTGTTGTTGATGTTGTTGTTTTTTGTTGTTACCACTGTTGTTTATTGTTGCTGTTATTACTGTTCCTGTTGTTGTTCTTGTAGTTGCTGTTGTTTTTGTTGCTGGTGTTGCTGTTGCTGTTGTTGTTGATGTTGTTGTTGTTGTTGTTGCTCTTGTTGTTATTGCTCTTGTTATTCCTGCTGCTGTTGTCGTTGTTGTTGTTGTTATTTTTGCTGTTTTTGTGGTTGTTTTGTTGTTCTTGTTGTTTCTGTTGTTGTCTTTTTTGGCATTGTTTTTGTTTTTGTTGTTGTTGATATTGATATTGTTGTTGTTGTTAATTGTTTTTGTTGTTTTTATTGCTGTTGTTGTCCTTGTTGTTGCTGTTGTTTTCGTTGTTGTTATTACTGTTACTGTTGTTGTTCGTACTGTTCCTGTTGTTGTTGTTGTTATTGTTGTGTTGTTGTTGCTGCTGCTGTTGTTGTTGTTGCTGTTGTTGTTACTGTTCCTGTTGTTGCTATTGTTGTTGTTGTTGTTATTGCTATTGCTACTGTTGTTGTTGATTCTGTTGTTGTTCGTGTTGTTGCTATGTCGTTCGTCATTTGTCAGATGGATTCCCCCGTCTCCTCGACAAAGGCTGCAGTACGTCGCAGGTCCTCCAGTCCGGGCCACTGGTATTGGCCAACTGCTCTGTGTCGCCGATACGGAGTTCCGTGTATAGGTGGTGTTTCAGGCAGTTGTGGCCTGTCCTTAGCCTGAAAATGGCTACCTGCTCTCGACGAGTCAGCAGGTAGTACGGGTCTGCTCTGTTGTGGCATGGATGCTTCTGCTTCCACTTGTTCTGCAGCTTGGCCTTAATGATGGTCCTGGATTCAGAGTAGTTGGTAGACTTGTCCATCTGCTCTTTCGTAGTGCCTTCCTTTGCCATGGAGTTAGCAGTCTCGTTGGCAAGCACGTTGCAGTGGGAGTGAATCCACTGCAGGGTGACTGTGTGACATGTGCAGAGGGAGGCGAGAGACAGATCGTTGAGGTCTGGATCTCTGTTGGACCAAAGGGCCTGCGAGATGGACAGGGCGTCGGTCAGGAAGACAACGTTGTGGCTGGCGTAGAGGCTGGCCTCGATGTGGGCTGCTGCTTCGGCTGTGTAACTGGTGGAGTACAGGCCGGTAACGAGGCCGATCTTTTCTTCTCTACCTCCTGGATACTGAACATAGACTGCTGCCCCTCCGTTCCGAATGACATCTGTCGCAGAGCCGTCAGTGTAGACATGAGTCCAGAATTCTTTGGGGAACTGGGGGTGGAGGTGTTCAAGGGTGAGGGTCTTTCTTTCAGGGCCGCTTTGGGAATCTTTGGGGCCAACACCAGGGATGCTGCACTGGATGAGGGGAGGGGTTCCTTCGCTCCAGGCGGGGACGGCAAGACACCGGGGTACCACTTTATTGTTGTTGTTTTTGTTACTGTTCTCGTTATTGTTGCTGTTGCTGCTCTTGGAGTGGCTGTTCCTGTTTTTGTTGCTGCTGTTGTTCTTGCTGTTGTTGTTGTTGTTGCCGTTTTTGTTGCTCTTGTTGTTGCTGTTGTTGTTGCTGTAGTTTTTGCTCTTGTTGTTTTTGTCGGTGTTATTGTTGCTGTTGTTATTGCTGTGGTTGGTCTTGCTGTTGTCTTTGGTTTTGTTGTTGTTGTAGCTGTTGCTGTTGTTGTTGTTCATGTTATGACTATTGTTGTTGTTTCTGTTGTTGTTTTTGTTGGTGCTGTTGTTGTTGTTCTTGTTGTTGTTCCTATTTATAATGTTGTTGTTGTTGTTGTTGTTATTATTGTTGTTGTTGTTGTTGTTATTGCTGGTGTAATTGCTGTTGTTCTGTCGTTGTTGTTGTTGTTGTTGCTGTTGTTGTTGTTATTATTGTTGTGTTATTGTTGCTGTTGTTGTTGTTGCTGTTGTAGCTGCTACTGTTGTTGTTTCTGTTGATGTTGTTCCTGTTGTTGTTGTTGCTGTTCTTCTTATTGTTATTGCTACTGTTGCTGTTCCTGTTGTTGTTGTTGTTGTTGCTGCTGTTGTTATTGCTGGTGTTGTTGCTATTGTTGCTGTTGCTGTTATTATTGCTGGTTTTGTTGTCGTTGTTGCCGTCATTGTTGTTGATGTTGTTGTTTTTTGTTGTTACCACTGTTGTTTATTGTTGCTGTTATTACTGTTCCTGTTGTTGTTCTTGTAGTTGCTGTTGTTTTTGTTGCTGGTGTTGCTGTTGCTGTTGTTGTTGATGTTGTTGTTGTTGTTGTTGCTCTTGTTGTTATTGCTCTTGTTATTCCTGCTGCTGTTGTCGTTGTTGTTGTTGTTATTTTTGCTGTTTTTGTGGTTGTTTTGTTGTTCTTGTTGTTTCTGTTGTTGTCTTTTTTGGCATTGTTTTTGTTTTTGTTGTTGTTGATATTGATATTGTTGTTGTTGTTAATTGTTTTTGTTGTTTTTATTGCTGTTGTTGTCCTTGTTGTTGCTGTTGTTTTCGTTGTTGTTATTACTGTTACTGTTGTTGTTCGTACTGTTCCTGTTGTTGTTGTTGTTATTGTTGTGTTGTTGTTGCTGCTGCTGTTGTTGTTGCTGCTGTTGTTGTTACTGTTCCTGTTGTTGCTATTGTTGTTGTTGTTGTTATTGCTATTGCTACTGTTGTTGTTGATTCTGTTGTTGTTCGTGTTGTTGCTATGTCGTTCGTCATTTGTCAGATGGATTCCCCCGTCTCCTCGACAAAGGCTGCAGTACGTCGCAGGTCCTCCAGTCCGGGCCACTGGTATTGGCCAACTGCTCTGTGTCGCCGATACGGAGTTCCGTGTATAGGTGGTGTTTCAGGCAGTTGTGGCCTGTCCTTAGCCTGAAAATGGCTACCTGCTCTCGACGAGTCAGCAGGTAGTACGGGTCTGCTCTGTTGTGGCATGGATGCTGCTGCTTCCACTTGTTCTGCAGCTTGGCCTTAATGATGGTCCTGGATTCAGAGTAGTTGGTAGACCTGTCCATCTGCTCTTTCGTAGTGCCTTCCTTTGCCATGGAGTTAGCAGTCTCGTTGGCAAGCACGTTGCAGTGGGAGTGAATCCACTGCAGGGTGACTGTGTGACATGTGCAGAGGGAGGCGAGAGACAGATCGTTGAGGTCTGGATCTCTGTTGGACCAAAGGGCCTGCGAGATGGACAGGGCGTCGGTCAGGAAGACAACGTTGTGGCTGGCGTAGAGGCTGGCCTCGATGTGGGCTGCTGCTTCGGCTGTGTAACTGGTGGAGTACAGGCCGGTAACGAGGCCGATCTTTTCTTCTCTTCCTCCTGGATACTGAACATAGACTGCTGCCCCTCCGTTCCGAATGACATCTGTCGCAGAGCCGTCAGTGTAGACATGAGTCCAGAATTCTTTGGGGAACTGGGGGTGGAGGTGTTCAAGGGTGAGGGTCTTTCTTTCAGGGCCGCTTTGGGAATCTTTGGGGCCAACACCAGGGATGCTGCACTGGATGAGGGGAGGGGTTCCTTCGCTCCAGGCGGGGACGGCAAGACACCGGGGTACCACTTTATTGTTGTTGTTTTTGTTACTGTTCTCGTTATTGTTGCTGTTGCTGCTCTTGGAGTGGCTGTTCCTGTTTTTGTTGCTGCTGTTGTTCTTGCTGTTGTTGTTGTTGTTGCCGTTTTTGTTGCTCTTGTTGTTGCTGTTGTTGTTGCTGTAGTTTTTGCTCTTGTTGTTTTTGTCGGTGTTATTGTTGCTGTTGTTATTGCTGTGGTTGGTCTTGCTGTTGTCTTTGGTTTTGTTGTTGTTGTAGCTGTTGCTGTTGTTGTTGTTCATGTTATGACTATTGTTGTTGTTTCTGTTGTTGTTTTTGTTGGTGCTGTTGTTGTTGTTCTTGTTGTTGTTCCTATTTATAATGTTGTTGTTGTTGTTGTTGTTATTATTGTTGTTGTTGTTGTTGTTATTGCTGGTGTAATTGCTGTTGTTCTGTCGTTGTTGTTGTTGTTGTTGCTGTTGTTGTTGTTATTATTGTTGTGTTATTGTTGCTGTTGTTGTTGTTGCTGTTGTAGCTGCTACTGTTGTTGTTTCTGTTGATGTTGTTCCTGTTGTTGTTGTTGCTGTTCTTCTTATTGTTATTGCTACTGTTGCTGTTCCTGTTGTTGTTGTTGTTGTTGCTGCTGTTGTTATTGCTGGTGTTGTTGCTATTGTTGCTGTTGCTGTTATTATTGCTGTTTTTGTTGTCGTTGTTGCCGTCATTGTTGTTGATGTTGTTGTTTTTGTTTTTACCACTGTTGTTGTTATTGTTGCTGTTATTACTGTTCCTGTTGTTGTTCTTGTAGTTGCTGTTGTTTTTGTTGCTGGTGTTGCTGTTGCTGTTGTTGTTGATGTTGTTGTTGTTGTTGTTGCTCTTGTTGTTATTGCTCTTGTTATTCCTGCTGCTGTTGTCGTTGTTGTTGTTGTTATTTTTGCTGTTTTTGTGGTTGTTTTGTTGTTCTTGTTGTTTCTGTTGTTGTCTTTTTTGGCATTGTTTTTGTTTTTGTTGTTGTTGATATTGATATTGTTGTTGTTGTTAATTGTTTTTGTTGTTTTTATTGCTGTTGTTGTCCTTGTTGTTGCTGTTGTTTTCGTTGTTGTTATTACTGTTACTTTTGTTGTTCGTACTGTTCCTGTTGTTGTTGTTGTTATTGTTGTGTTGTTGTTGCTGCTGCTGTTGTTGTTGTTGCTGTTGTTGTTACTGTTCCTGTTGTTGCTATTGTTGTTGTTGTTGTTATTGTTATTGCTACTGTTGTTGTTGATTCTGTTGTTGTTCGTGTTGTTGCTATGTCGTTCGTCATTTGTCAGATGGATTCCCCCGTCTCCTCGACAAAGGCTGCAGTACGTCGCAGGTCCTCCAGTCCGGGCCACTGGTATTAGCCAACTGCTCTGTGTCGCCGATACGGAGTTCCGTGTATAGGTGGTGTTTCAGGCAGTTGTGGCCTGTCCTTAGCCTGAAAATGGCTACCTGCTCTCGACGAGTCAGCAGGTAGTACGGGTCTGCTCTGTTGTGGCATGGATGCTTCTGCTTCCACTTGTTCTGCAGCTTGGCCTTAATGATGGTCCTGGATTCAGAGTAGTTGGTAGACCTGTCCATCTGCTCTTTCGTAGTGCCTTCCTTTGCCATGGAGTTAGCAGTCTCGTTGGCAAGCACGTTGCAGTGGGAGTGAATCCACTGCAGGGTGACTGTGTGACATGTGCAGAGGGAGGCGAGAGACAGATCGTTGAGGTCTGGATCTCTGTTGGATCAAAGGGCCTGCGAGATGGACAGGGCGTCGGTCAGGAAGACAACGTTGTGGCTGGCGTAGAGGCTGGCCTCGATGTGGGCTGCTGCTTCGGCTGTGTAACTGGTGGAGTACAGGCCGGTAACGAGGTCGATCTTTTCTTCTCTTCCTCCTGGATACTGAACATAGACTGCTGCCCCTCCGTTCCGAATGACATCTGTCGCAGAGCCGTCAGTGTAGACATGAGTCTAGAATTCTTTGGGGAACTGGGGGTGGAGGTGTTCAAGGGTGAGGGTCTTTCTTTCAGGGCCGCTTTGGGAATCTTTGGGGCCAAAACCAGGGATGCTGCACTGGATGAGGGGAGGGGTTCCTTCGCTCCAGGCGGGGACGACAAGACACCGGGGTACCACTTTATTATTGTTGTTTTTGTTACTGTTCTCGTTATTGTTGCTGTTGCTGCTCTTGGAGTGGCTGTTCCTGTTTTTGTTGCTGCTGTTGTTCTTGCTGTTGTTGTTGTTGTTGCCGTTTTTGTTGCTCTTGTTGTTGCTGTTGTTGTTGCTGTAGTTTTTGCTCTTGTTGTTTTTGTCGGTGTTATTGTTGCTGTTGTTATTGCTGTGGTTGGTCTTGCTGTTGTCTTTGGTTTTGTTGTTGTTGTAGCTGTTGCTGTTGTTGTTGTTCATGTTATGACTATTGTTGTTGTTTCTGTTGTTGTTTTTGTTGGTGCTGTTGTTGTTGTTCTTGTTGTTGTTCCTATTTATAATGTTGTTGTTGTTGTTGTTATTATTGTTGTTGTTGTTATTGCTGGTGTAATTGCTGTTGTTCTGTCGTTGTAGTTGCTGTTGTTGTTGTTATTATTGTTGTGTTATTGTTGCTGTTGTTGTTGTTGCTGTTGTTGCTGCTACTGTTGTTGTTTCTGTTGATGTTGTTCCTGTTGTTGTTGTTGCTGTTCTTCTTATTGTTATTGCTACTGTTGCTGTTCCTGTTGTTGTTGTTGTTGTTGCTGCTGTTGTTATTGCTGGTGTTGTTGCTATTGTTGCTGTTGCTGTTATTATTGCTGTTTTTGTTGTCGTTGTTGCCGTCATTGTTGTTGATGTTGTTGTTTTTTGTTGTTACCACTGTTGTTTATTGTTGCTGTTATTACTGTTCCTGTTGTTGTTCTTGTAGTTGCTGTTGTTTTTGTTGCTGGTGTTGCTGTTGCTGTTGTTGTTGATGTTGTTGTTGTTGTTGTTGCTCTTGTTGTTATTGCTCTTGTTATTCCTGCTGCTGTTGTCGTTGTTGTTGTTGTTATTTTTGCTGTTTTTGTGGTTGTTTTGTTGTTCTTGTTGTTTCTGTTGTTGTCTTTTTTGGCATTGTTTTTGTTTTTGTTGTTGTTGATATTGATATTGTTGTTGTTGTTAATTGTTTTTGTTGTTTTTATTGCTGTTGTTGTCCTTGTTGTTGCTGTTGTTTTCGTTGTTGTTATTACTGTTACTGTTGTTGTTCGTACTGTTCCTGTTGTTGTTGTTGTTGTTATTGTTGTGTTGTTGTTGCTGCTGCTGTTGTTGTTGTTGTTGCTGTTGTTGTTACTGTTCCTGTTGTTGCTATTGTTGTTGTTGTTGTTATTGCTATTGCTACTGTTGTTGTTGATTCTGTTGTTGTTCGTTTTGTTGCTATGTCGTTCGTCATTTGTCAGATGGATTCCCCCGTCTCCTCGACAAAGGCTGCAGTACGTCGCAGGTCCTCCAGTCCGGGCCACTGGTATTGGCCAACTGCTCTGTGTCGCCGATACGGAGTTCCGTGTATAGGTGGTGTTTCAGGCAGTTGTGGCCTGTCCTTAGCCTGAAAATGGCTACCTGCTCTCGACGAGTCAGCAGGTAGTACGGGTCTGCTCTGTTGTGGCATGGATGCTGCTGCTTCCACTTGTTCTGCAGCTTGGCCTTAATGATGGTCCTGGATTCAGAGTAGTTGGTAGACCTGTCCATCTGCTCTTTCGTAGTGCCTTCCTTTGCCATGGAGTTAGCAGTCTCGTTGGCAAGCACGTTGCAGTGGGAGTGAATCCACTGCAGGGTGACTGTGTGACATGTGCAGAGGGAGGCGAGAGACAGATCGTTGAGGTCTGGATCTCTGTTGGACCAAAGGGCCTGCGAGATGGACAGGGCGTCGGTCAGGAAGACAACGTTGTGGCTGGCGTAGAGGCTGGCCTCGATGTGGGCTGCTGCTTCGGCTGTGTAACTGGTGGAGTACAGGCCGGTAACGAGGCCGATCTTTTCTTCTCTTCCTCCTGGATACTGAACATAGACTGCTGCCCCTCCGTTCCGAATGACATCTGTCGCAGAGCCGTCAGTGTAGACATGAGTCCAGAATTCTTTGGGGAACTGGGGGTGGAGGTGTTCAAGGGTGAGGGTCTTTCTTTCAGGGCCGCTTTGGGAATCTTTGGGGCCAACACCAGGGATGCTGAACTGGATGAGGGGAGGGGTTCCTTCGCTCCAGGCGGGGACGACAAGACACCGGGGTACCACTTTATTGTTGTTGTTTTTGTTACTGTTCTCGTTATTGTTGCTGTTGCTGCTCTTGGAGTGGCTGTTCCTGTTTTTGTTGCTGCTGTTGTTCTTGCTGTTGTTGTTGTTGTTGCCGTTTTTGTTGCTCTTGTTGTTGCTGTTGTTGTTGCTGTAGTTTTTGCTCTTGTTGTTTTTGTCGGTGTTATTGTTGCTGTTGTTATTGCTGTGGTTGGTCTTGCTGTTGTCTTTGGTTTTGTTGTTGTTGTAGCTGTTGCTGTTGTTGTTGTTCATGTTATGACTATTGTTGTTGTTTCTGTTGTTGTTTTTGTTGGTGCTGTTGTTGTTGTTCTTGTTGTTGTTCCTATTTATAATGTTGTTGTTGTTGTTGTTGTTATTATTGTTGTTGTTGTTGTTATTGCTGGTGTAATTGCTGTTGTTCTGTCGTTGTTGTTGTTGTTGTTGCTGTTGTTGTTGTTATTATTGTTGTGTTATTGTTGCTGTTGTTGTTGTTGCTGTTGTTGCTGCTACTGTTGTTGTTTCTGTTGATGTTGTTCCTGTTGTTGTTGTTGCTGTTCTTCTTATTGTTATTGCTACTGTTGCTGTTCCTGTTGTTGTTGTTGTTGTTGCTGCTGTTGTTATTGCTGGTGTTGTTGCTATTGTTGCTGTTGCTGTTATTATTGCTGTTTTTGTTGTCGTTGTTGCCGTCATTGTTGTTGATGTTGTTGTTTTTTGTTGTTACCACTGTTGTTTATTGTTGCTGTTATTACTGTTCCTGTTGTTGTTCTTGTAGTTGCTGTTGTTTTTGTTGCTGGTGTTGCTGTTGCTGTTGTTGTTGATGTTGTTGTTGTTGTTGTTGCTCTTGTTGTTATTGCTCTTGTTATTCCTGCTGCTGTTGTCGTTGTTGTTGTTGTTATTTTTGCTGTTTTTGTGGTTGTTTTGTTGTTCTTGTTGTTTCTGTTGTTGTCTTTTTTGGCATTGTTTTTGTTTTTGTTGTTGTTGATATTGATATTGTTGTTGTTGTTAATTGTTTTTGTTGTTTTTATTGCTGTTGTTGTCCTTGTTGTTGCTGTTGTTTTCGTTGTTGTTATTACTGTTACTGTTGTTGTTCGTACTGTTCCTGTTGTTGTTGTTGTTATTGTTGTGTTGTTGTTGCTGCTGCTGTTGTTGTTGTTGCTGTTGTTGTTACTGTTCCTGTTGTTGCTATTGTTGTTGTTGTTGTTGTTATTGCTATTGCTACTGTTGTTGTTGATTCTGTTGTTGTTCGTGTTGTTGCTATGTCGTTCGTCATTTGTCAGATGGATTCCCCCGTCTCCTCGACAAAGGCTGCAGTACGTCGCAGGTCCTCCAGTCCGGGCCACTGGTATTGGCCAACTGCTCTGTGTCGCCGATACGGAGTTCCGTGTATAGGTGGTGTTTCAGGCAGTTGTGGCCTGTCCTTAGCCTGAAAATGGCTACCTGCTCTCGACGAGTCAGCAGGTAGTACGGGTCTGCTCTGTTGTGGCATGGATGCTGCTGCTTCCACTTGTTCTGCAGCTTGGCCTTAATGATGGTCCTGGATTCAGAGTAGTTGGTAGACCTGTCCATCTGCTCTTTCGTAGTGCCTTCCTTTGCCATGGAGTTAGCAGTCTCGTTGGCAAGCACGTTGCAGTGGGAGTGAATCCACTGCAGGGTGACTGTGTGACATGTGCAGAGGGAGGCGAGAGACAGATCGTTGAGGTCTGGATCTCTGTTGGACCAAAGGGCCTGCGAGATGGACAGGGCGTCGGTCAGGAAGACAACGTTGTGGCTGGCGTAGAGGCTGGCCTCGATGTGGGCTGCTGCTTCGGCTGTGTAACTGGTGGAGTACAGGCCGGTAACGAGGCCGATCTTTTCTTCTCTTCCTCCTGGATACTGAACATAGACTGCTGCCCCTCCGTTCCGAATGACATCTGTCGCAGAGCCGTCAGTGTAGACATGAGTCCAGAATTCTTTGGGGAACTGGGGGTGGAGGTGTTCAAGGGTGAGGGTCTTTCTTTCAGGGCCGCTTTGGGAATCTTTGGGGCCAACACCAGGGATGCTGCACTGGATGAGGGGAGGGGTTCCTTCGCTCCAGGCGGGGACGGCAAGACACCGGGGTACCACTTTATTGTTGTTGTTTTTGTTACTGTTCTCGTTATTGTTGCTGTTGCTGCTCTTAGAGTGGCTGTTCCTGTTTTTGTTGCTGCTGTTGTTCTTGCTGTTGTTGTTGTTGTTGCCGTTTTTGTTGCTCTTGTTGTTGCTGTTGTTGTTGCTGTAGTTTTTGCTCTTGTTGTTTTTGTCGGTGTTATTGTTGCTGTTGTTATTGCTGTGGTTGGTCTTGCTGTTGTCTTTGGTTTTGTTGTTGTTGTAGCTGTTGCTGTTGTTGTTGTTGTTCATGTTATGACTATTGTTGTTGTTTCTGTTGTTGTTTTTGTTGGTGCTGTTGTTGTTGTTCTTGTTGTTGTTCCTATTTATAATGTTGTTGTTGTTGTTGTTGTTATTATTGTTGTTGTTTTTGTTGTTATTGCTGGTGTAATTGCTGTTGTTCTGTCGTTGTTGTTGTTGTTGTTGCTGTTGTTGTTGTTATTATTGTTGTGTTATTGTTGCTGTTGTTGCTGTTGCTGGTGTTGCTGTTGCTGTTGTTGTTGATGTTGTTGTTGTTGTTGTTGCTCTTGTTGTTATTGCTCTTGTTATTCCTGCTGCTGTTGTCGTTGTTGTTGTTGTTATTTTTGCTGTTTTTGTGGTTGTTTTGTTGTTCTTGTTGTTTCTGTTGTTGTCTTTTTTTGGCATTGTTTTTGTTTTTGTTGTTGTTGATATTGATATTGTTGTTGTTGTTAATTGTTTTTGTTGTTTTTATTGCTGTTGTTGTCCTTGTTGTTGCTGTTGTTTTCGTTGTTGTTATTACTGTTACTTTTGTTGTTCGTACTGTTCCTGTTGTTGTTGTTGTTATTGTTGTGTTGTTGTTGCTGCTGCTGTTGTTGTTGTTGCTGTTGTTGTTACTGTTCCTGTTGTTGCTATTGTTGTTGTTGTTGTTATTGCTATTGCTACTGTTGTTGTTGATTCTGTTGTTGTTCGTGTTGTTGCTATGTCGTTCGTCATTTGTCAGATGGATTCCCCCGTCTCCTCGACAAAGGCTGCAGTACGTCGCAGGTCCTCCAGTCCGGGCCACTGGTATTAGCCAACTGCTCTGTGTCGCCGATACGGAGTTCCGTGTATAGGTGGTGTTTCAGGCAGTTGTGGCCTGTCCTTAGCCTGAAAATGGCTACCTGCTCTCGACGAGTCAGCAGGTAGTACGGGTCTGCTCTGTTGTGGCATGGATGCTTCTGCTTCCACTTGTTCTGCAGCTTGGCCTTAATGATGGTCCTGGATTCAGAGTAGTTGGTAGACCTGTCCATCTGCTCTTTCGTAGTGCCTTCCTTTGCCATGGAGTTAGCAGTCTCGTTGGCAAGCACGTTGCAGTGGGAGTGAATCCACTGCAGGGTGACTGTGTGACATGTGCAGAGGGAGGCGAGAGACAGATCGTTGAGGTCTGGATCTCTGTTGGACCAAAGGGCCTGCGAGATGGACAGGGCGTCGGTCAGGAAGACAACGTTGTGGCTGGCGTAGAGGCTGGCCTCGATGTGGGCTGCTGCTTCGGCTGTGTAACTGGTGGAGTACAGGCCGGTAACGAGGTCGATCTTTTCTTCTCTTCCTCCTGGATACTGAACATAGACTGCTGCCCCTCCGTTCCGAATGACATCTGTCGCAGAGCCGTCAGTGTAGACATGAGTCCAGAATTCTTTGGGGAACTGGGGGTGGAGGTGTTCAAGGGTGAGGGTCTTTCTTTCAGGGCCGCTTTGGGAATCTTTGGGGCCAACACCAGGGATGCTGCACTGGATGAGGGGAGGGGTTCCTTCGCTCCAGGCGGGGACGGCAAGACACCGGGGTACCACTTTATTGTTGTTGTTTTTGTTACTGTTCTCGTTATTGTTGCTGTTGCTGCTCTTGGAGTGGCTGTTCCTGTTTTTGTTGCTGCTGTTGTTCTTGCTGTTTTTGTTGTTGTTGCCGTTTTTGTTGCTCTTGTTGTTGCTGTAGTTTTTGCTCTTGTTGTTTTTGTCGGTGTTATTGTTGCTGTTGTTATTGCTGTGGTTGGTCTTGCTGTTGTCTTTGGTTTTGTTGTTGTTGTAGCTGTTGCTGTTGTTGTTGTTCATGTTATGACTATTGTTGTTGTTTCTGTTGTTGTTTTTGTTGGTGCTGTTGTTGTTGTTCTTGTTGTTGTTCCTATTTATAATGTTGTTGTTGTTGTTGTTATTATTGTTGTTGTTGTTATTGCTGGTGTAATTGCTGTTGTTCTGTCGTTGTAGTTGCTGTTGTTGTTGTTATTATTGTTGTGTTATTGTTGCTGTTGTTGTTGTTGCTGTTGTTGCTGCTACTGTTGTTGTTTCTGTTGATGTTGTTCCTGTTGTTGTTGTTGCTGTTCTTCTTATTGTTATTGCTATTGTTGCTGTTCCTGTTGTTGTTGTTGTTGTTGCTGCTGTTGTTATTGCTGGTGTTGTTGCTATTGTTGCTGTTGCTGTTATTATTGCTGTTTTTGTTGTCGTTGTTGCCGTCATTGTTGTTGATGTTGTTGTTTTTGTTGTTACCACTGTTGTTGTTATTGTTGCTGTTATTACTGTTCCTGTTGTTGTTCTTGTAGTTGCTGTTGTTTTTGTTGCTGGTGTTGCTGTTGCTGTTGTTGTTGATGTTGTTGTTGTTGTTGTTGCTCTTGTTGTTATTGCTCTTGTTATTCCTGCTGCTGTTGTCGTTGTTGTTGTTGTTATTTTTGCTGTTTTTGTGGTTGTTTTGTTGTTCTTGTTGTTTCTGTTGTTGTCTTTTTTGGCATTGTTTTTGTTTTTGTTGTTGTTGATATTGATATTGTTGTTGTTGTTAATTGTTTTTGTTGTTTTTATTGCTGTTGTTGTCCTTGTTGTTGCTGTTGTTTTCGTTGTTGTTATTACTGTTACTGTTGTTGTTCGTACTGTTCCTGTTGTTGTTGTTGTTATTGTTGTGTTGTTGTTGCTGCTGCTGTTGTTGTTGTTGCTGTTGTTGTTACTGTTCCTGTTGTTGCTATTGTTGTTGTTGTTGTTATTGCTATTGCTACTGTTGTTGTTGATTCTGTTGTTGTTCGTGTTGTTGCTATGTCGTTCGTCATTTGTCAGATGGATTCCCCCGTCTCCTCGACAAAGGCTGCAGTACGTCGCAGGTCCTCCAGTCCGGGCCACTGGTATTAGCCAACTGCTCTGTGTCGCCGATACGGAGTTCCGTGTATAGGTGGTGTTTCAGGCAGTTGTGGCCTGTCCTTAGCCTGAAAATGGCTACCTGCTCTCGACGAGTCAGCAGGTAGTACGGGTCTGCTCTGTTGTGGCATGGATGCTTCTGCTTCCACTTGTTCTGCAGCTTGGCCTTAATGATGGTCCTGGATTCAGAGTAGTTGGTAGACCTGTCCATCTGCTCTTTCGTAGTGCCTTCCTTTGCCATGGAGTTAGCAGTCTCGTTGGCAAGCACGTTGCAGTGGGAGTGAATCCACTGCAGGGTGACTGTGTGACATGTGCAGAGGGAGGCGAGAGACAGATCGTTGAGGTCTGGATCTCTGTTGGACCAAAGGGCCTGCGAGATGGACAGGGCGTCGGTCAGGAAGACAACGTTGTGGCTGGCGTAGAGGCTGGCCTCGATGTGGGCTGCTGCTTCGGCTGTGTAACTGGTGGAGTACAGGCCGGTAACGAGGTCGATCTTTTCTTCTCTTCCTCCTGGATACTGAACATAGACTGCTGCCCCTCCGTTCCGAATGACATCTGTCGCAGAGCCGTCAGTGTAGACATGAGTCCAGAATTCTTTGGGGAACTGGGGGTGGAGGTGTTCAAGGGTGAGGGTCTTTCTTTCAGGGCCGCTTTGGGAATCTTTGGGGCCAACACCAGGGATGCTGCACTGGATGAGGGGAGGGGTTCCTTCGCTCCAGGCGGGGACGGCAAGACACCGGGGTACCACTTTATTGTTGTTGTTTTTGTTACTGTTCTCGTTATTGTTGCTGTTGCTGCTCTTGGAGTGGCTGTTCCTGTTTTTGTTGCTGCTGTTGTTCTTGCTGTTTTTGTTGTTGTTGCCGTTTTTGTTGCTCTTGTTGTTGCTGTAGTTTTTGCTCTTGTTGTTTTTGTCGGTGTTATTGTTGCTGTTGTTATTGCTGTGGTTGGTCTTGCTGTTGTCTTTGGTTTTGTTGTTGTTGTAGCTGTTTGCTGTTGTTGTTGTTCATGTTATGACTATTGTTGTTGTTTCTGTTGTTGTTTTTGTTGGTGCTGTTGTTGTTGTTCTTGTTGTTGTTCCTATTTATAATGTTGTTGTTGTTGTTGTTATTATTGTTGTTGTTGTTATTGCTGGTGTAATTGCTGTTGTTCTGTCGTTGTAGTTGCTGTTGTTGTTGTTATTATTGTTGTGTTATTGTTGCTGTTGTTGTTGTTGCTGTTGTTGCTGCTACTGTTGTTGTTTCTGTTGATGTTGTTCCTGTTGTTGTTGTTGCTGTTCTTCTTATTGTTATTGCTATTGTTGCTGTTCCTGTTGTTGTTGTTGTTGTTGCTGCTGTTGTTATTGCTGGTGTTGTTGCTATTGTTGCTGTTGCTGTTATTATTGCTGTTTTTGTTGTCGTTGTTGCCGTCATTGTTGTTGATGTTGTTGTTTTTGTTGTTACCACTGTTGTTGTTATTGTTGCTGTTATTACTGTTCCTGTTGTTGTTCTTGTAGTTGCTGTTGTTTTTGTTGCTGGTGTTGCTGTTGCTGTTGTTGTTGATGTTGTTGTTGTTGTTGTTGCTCTTGTTGTTATTGTTCTTGTTATTCCTGCTGCTGTTGTCGTTGTTGTTGTTGTTATTTTTGCTGTTTTTGTGGTTGTTTTGTTGTTCTTGTTGTTTCTGTTGTTGTCTTTTTTGGCATTGTTTTTGTTTTTGTTGTTGTTGATATTGATATTGTTGTTGTTGTTAATTGTTTTTGTTGTTTTTATTGCTGTTGTTGTCCTTGTTGTTGCTGTTGTTTTCGTTGTTGTTATTACTGTTACTGTTGTTGTTCGTACTGTTCCTGTTCTTGTTGTTGTTATTGTTGTGTTGTTGTTGCTGCTGCTGTTGTTGTTGTTGCTGTTGTTGTTACTGTTCCTGTTGTTGCTATTGTTGTTGTTGTTGTTGTTATTGCTATTGCTACTGTTGTTGTTGATTCTGTTGTTGTTCGTGTTGTTGCTATGTCGTTCGTCATTTGTCAGATGGATTCCCCCGTCTCCTCGACAAAGGCTGCAGTACGTCGCAGGTCCTCCAGTCCGGGCCACTGGTATTGGCCAACTGCTCTGTGTCGCCGATACGGAGTTCCGTGTATAGGTGGTGTTTCAGGCAGTTGTGGCCTGTCCTTAGCCTGAAAATGGCTACCTGCTCTCGACGAGTCAGCAGGTAGTACGGGTCTGCTCTGTTGTGGCATGGATGCTGCTGCTTCCACTTGTTCTGCAGCTTGGCCTTAATGATGGTCCTGGATTCAGAGTAGTTGGTAGACCTGTCCATCTGCTCTTTCGTAGTGCCTTCCTTTGCCATGGAGTTAGCAGTCTCGTTGGCAAGCACGTTGCAGTGGGAGTGAATCCACTGCAGGGTGACTGTGTGACATGTGCAGAGGGAGGCGAGAGACAGATCGTTGAGGTCTGGATCTCTGTTGGACCAAAGGGCCTGCGAGATGGACAGGGCGTCGGTCAGGAAGACAACGTTGTGGCTGGCGTAGAGGCTGGCCTCGATGTGGGCTGCTGCTTCGGCTGTGTAACTGGTGGAGTACAGGCCGGTAACGAGGCCGATCTTTTCTTCTCTTCCTCCTGGATACTGAACATAGACTGCTGCCCCTCCGTTCCGAATGACATCTGTCGCAGAGCCGTCAGTGTAGACATGAGTCCAGAATTCTTTGGGGAACTGGGGGTGGAGGTGTTCAAGGGTGAGGGTCTTTCTTTCAGGGCCGCTTTGGGAATCTTTGGGGCCAACACCAGGGATGCTGCACTGGATGAGGGGAGGGGTTCCTTCGCTCCAGGCGGGGACGGCAAGACACCGGGGTACCACTTTATTGTTGTTGTTTTTGTTACTGTTCTCGTTATTGTTGCTGTTGCTGCTCTTGGAGTGGCTGTTCCTGTTTTTGTTGCTGCTGTTGTTCTTGCTGTTGTTGTTGTTGTTGCCGTTTTTGTTGCTCTTGTTGTTGCTGTTGTTGTTGCTGTAGTTTTTGCTCTTGTTGTTTTTGTCGGTGTTATTGTTGCTGTTGTTATTGCTGTGGTTGGTCTTGCTGTTGTCTTTGGTTTTGTTGTTGTTGTAGCTGTTGCTGTTGTTGTTGTTCATGTTATGACTATTGTTGTTGTTTCTGTTGTTGTTTTTGTTGGTGCTGTTGTTGTTGTTCTTGTTGTTGTTCCTATTTATAATGTTGTTGTTGTTGTTGTTATTATTGTTGTTGTTGTTATTGCTGGTGTAATTGCTGTTGTTCTGTCGTTGTTGTTGTTGTTGTTGCTGTTGTTGTTGTTATTATTGTTGTGTTATTGTTGCTGTTGTTGTTGTTGCTGTTGTTGCTGCTACTGTTGTTGTTTCTGTTGATGTTGTTCCTGTTGTTGTTGTTGCTGTTCTTCTTATTGTTATTGCTACTGTTGCTGTTCCTGTTGTTGTTGTTGTTGTTGCTGCTGTTGTTATTGCTGGTGTTGTTGCTATTGTTGCTGTTGCTGTTATTATTGCTGTTTTTGTTGTCGTTGTTGCCGTCATTGTTGTTGATGTTGTTGTTTTTGTTGTTACCACTGTTGTTGTTATTGTTGCTGTTATTACTGTTCCTGTTGTTGTTCTTGTAGTTGCTGTTGTTTTTGTTGCTGGTGTTGCTGTTGCTGTTGTTGTTGATGTTGTTGTTGTTGTTGTTGCTCTTGTTGTTATTGCTCTTGTTATTCCTGCTGCTGTTGTCGTTGTTGTTGTTGTTATTTTTGCTGTTTTTGTGGTTGTTTTGTTGTTCTTGTTGTTTCTGTTGTTGTCTTTTTTGGCATTGTTTTTGTTTTTGTTGTTGTTGATATTGATATTGTTGTTGTTGTTAATTGTTTTTGTTGTTTTTATTGCTGTTGTTGTCCTTGTTGTTGCTGTTGTTTTCGTTGTTGTTATTACTGTTACTGTTGTTGTTCGTACTGTTCCTGTTGTTGTTGTTGTTATTGTTGTGTTGTTGTTGCTGCTGCTGTTGTTGTTGTTGCTGTTGTTGTTACTGTTCCTGTTGTTGCTATTGTTGTTGTTGTTGTTATTGCTATTGCTACTGTTGTTGTTGATTCTGTTGTTGTTCGTGTTGTTGCTATGTCGTTCGTCATTTGTCAGATGGATTCCCCCGTCTCCTCGACAAAGGCTGCAGTACGTCGCAGGTCCTCCAGTCCGGGCCACTGGTATTGGCCAACTGCTCTGTGTCGCCGATACGGAGTTCCGTGTATAGGTGGTGTTTCAGGCAGTTGTGGCCTGTCCTTAGCCTGAAAATGGCTACCTGCTCTCGACGAGTCAGCAGGTAGTACGGGTCTGCTCTGTTGTGGCATGGATGCTGCTGCTTCCACTTGTTCTGCAGCTTGGCCTTAATGATGGTCCTGGATTCAGAGTAGTTGGTAGACCTGTCCATCTGCTCTTTCGTAGTGCCTTCCTTTGCCATGGAGTTAGCAGTCTCGTTGGCAAGCACGTTGCAGTGGGAGTGAATCCACTGCAGGGTGACTGTGTGACATGTGCAGAGGGAGGCGAGAGACAGATCGTTGAGGTCTGGATCTCTGTTGGACCAAAGGGCCTGCGAGATGGACAGGGCGTCGGTCAGGAAGACAACGTTGTGGCTGGCGTAGAGGCTGGCCTCGATGTGGGCTGCTGCTTCGGCTGTGTAACTGGTGGAGTACAGGCCGGTAACGAGGCCGATCTTTTCTTCTCTTCCTCCTGGATACTGAACATAGACTGCTGCCCCTCCGTTCCGAATGACATCTGTCGCAGAGCCGTCAGTGTAGACATGAGTCCAGAATTCTTTGGGGAACTGGGGGTGGAGGTGTTCAAGGGTGAGGGTCTTTCTTTCAGGGCCGCTTTGGGAATCTTTGGGGCCAACACCAGGGATGCTGCACTGGATGAGGGGAGGGGTTCCTTCGCTCCAGGCGGGGACGGCAAGACACCGGGGTACCACTTTATTGTTGTTGTTTTTGTTACTGTTCTCGTTATTGTTGCTGTTGCTGCTCTTGGAGTGGCTGTTCCTGTTTTTGTTGCTGCTGTTGTTCTTGCTGTTGTTGTTGTTGTTGCCGTTTTTGTTGCTCTTGTTGTTGCTGTTGTTGTTGCTGTAGTTTTTGCTCTTGTTGTTTTTGTCGGTGTTATTGTTGCTGTTGTTATTGCTGTGGTTGGTCTTGCTGTTGTCTTTGGTTTTGTTGTTGTTGTAGCTGTTGCTGTTGTTGTTGTTCATGTTATGACTATTGTTGTTGTTTCTGTTGTTGTTTTTGTTGGTGCTGTTGTTGTTGTTCTTGTTGTTGTTCCTATTTATAATGTTGTTTGTTGTTGTTGTTATTATTGTTGTTGTTGTTGTTATTGCTGGTGTAATTGCTGTTGTTCTGTCGTTGTTGTTGTTGTTGTTGCTGTTGTTGTTGTTATTATTGTTGTGTTATTGTTGCTGTTGTTGTTGTTGCTGTTGTTGCTGCTACTGTTGTTGTTTCTGTTGATGTTGTTCCTGTTGTTGTTGTTGCTGTTCTTCTTATTGTTATTGCTACTGTTGCTGTTCCTGTTGTTGTTGTTGTTGTTGCTGCTGTTGTTATTGCTGGTGTTGTTGCTATTGTTGCTGTTGCTGTTATTATTGCTGTTTTTGTTGTCGTTGTTGCCGTCATTGTTGTTGATGTTGTTGTTTTTGTTGTTACCACTGTTGTTTATTGTTGCTGTTATTACTGTTCCTGTTGTTGTTCTTGTAGTTGCTGTTGTTTTTGTTGCTGGTGTTGCTGTTGCTGTTGTTGTTGATGTTGTTGTTGTTGTTGTTGCTCTTGTTGTTATTGCTCTTGTTATTCCTGCTGCTGTTGTCGTTGTTGTTGTTGTTATTTTTGCTGTTTTTGTGGTTGTTTTGTTGTTCTTGTTGTTTCTGTTGTTGTCTTTTTTGGCATTGTTTTTGTTTTTGTTGTTGTTGATATTGATATTGTTGTTGTTGTTAATTGTTTTTGTTGTTTTTATTGCTGTTGTTGTCCTTGTTGTTGCTGTTGTTTTCGTTGTTGTTATTACTGTTACTGTTGTTGTTCGTACTGTTCCTGTTGTTGTTGTTGTTATTGTTGTGTTGTTGTTGCTGCTGCTGTTGTTGTTGTTGCTGTTGTTGTTACTGTTCCTGTTGTTGCTATTGTTGTTGTTGTTGTTGTTATTGCTATTGCTACTGTTGTTGTTGATTCTGTTGTTGTTCGTGTTGTTGCTATGTCGTTCGTCATTTGTCAGATGGATTCCCCCGTCTCCTCGACAAAGGCTGCAGTACGTCGCAGGTCCTCCAGTCCGGGCCACTGGTATTGGCCAACTGCTCTGTGTCGCCGATACGGAGTTCCGTGTATAGGTGGTGTTTCAGGCAGTTGTGGCCTGTCCTTAGCCTGAAAATGGCTACCTGCTCTCGACGAGTCAGCAGGTAGTACGGGTCTGCTCTGTTGTGGCATGGATGCTGCTGCTTCCACTTGTTCTGCAGCTTGGCCTTAATGATGGTCCTGGATTCAGAGTAGTTGGTAGACCTGTCCATCTGCTCTTTCGTAGTGCCTTCCTTTGCCATGGAGTTAGCAGTCTCGTTGGCAAGCACGTTGCAGTGGGAGTGAATCCACTGCAGGGTGACTGTGTGACATGTGCAGAGGGAGGCGAGAGACAGATCGTTGAGGTCTGGATCTCTGTTGGACCAAAGGGCCTGCGAGATGGACAGGGCGTCGGTCAGGAAGACAACGTTGTGGCTGGCGTAGAGGCTGGCCTCGATGTGGGCTGCTGCTTCGGCTGTGTAACTGGTGGAGTACAGGCCGGTAACGAGGCCGATCTTTTCTTCTCTTCCTCCTGGATACTGAACATAGACTGCTGCCCCTCCGTTCCGAATGACATCTGTCGCAGAGCCGTCAGTGTAGACATGAGTCCAGAATTCTTTGGGGAACTGGGGGTGGAGGTGTTCAAGGGTGAGGGTCTTTCTTTCAGGGCCGCTTTGGGAATCTTTGGGGCCAACACCAGGGATGCTGCACTGGATGAGGGGAGGGGTTCCTTCGCTCCAGGCGGGGACGGCAAGACACCGGGGTACCACTTTATTGTTGTTGTTTTTGTTACTGTTCTCGTTATTGTTGCTGTTGCTGCTCTTGGAGTGGCTGTTCCTGTTTTTGTTGCTGCTGTTGTTCTTGCTGTTGTTGTTGTTGTTGCCGTTTTTGTTGCTCTTGTTGTTGCTGTTGTTGTTGCTGTAGTTTTTGCTCTTGTTGTTTTTGTCGGTGTTATTGTTGCTGTTGTTATTGCTGTGGTTGGTCTTGCTGTTGTCTTTGGTTTTGTTGTTGTTGTAGCTGTTGCTGTTGTTGTTGTTCATGTTATGACTATTGTTGTTGTTTCTGTTGTTGTTTTTGTTGGTGCTGTTGTTGTTGTTCTTGTTGTTGTTCCTATTTATAATGTTGTTGTTGTTGTTGTTATTATTGTTGTTGTTGTTGTTATTGCTGGTGTAATTGCTGTTGTTCTGTCGTTGTTGTTGTTGTTGTTGCTGTTGTTGTTGTTATTATTGTTGTGTTATTGTTGCTGTTGTTGTTGTTGCTGTTGTTGCTGCTACTGTTGTTGTTTCTGTTGATGTTGTTCCTGTTGTTGTTGTTGCTGTTCTTCTTATTGTTATTGCTACTGTTGCTGTTCCTGTTGTTGTTGTTGTTGTTGCTGCTGTTGTTATTGCTGGTGTTGTTGCTATTGTTGCTGTTGCTGTTATTATTGCTGTTTTTGTTGTCGTTGTTGCCGTCATTGTTGTTGATGTTGTTGTTTTTGTTGTTACCACTGTTGTTGTTATTGTTGCTGTTATTACTGTTCCTGTTGTTGTTCTTGTAGTTGCTGTTGTTTTTGTTGCTGGTGTTGCTGTTGCTGTTGTTGTTGATGTTGTTGTTGTTGTTGTTGCTCTTGTTGTTATTGCTCTTGTTATTCCTGCTGCTGTTGTCGTTGTTGTTGTTGTTATTTTTGCTGTTTTTGTGGTTGTTTTGTTGTTCTTGTTGTTTCTGTTGTTGTCTTTTTTGGCATTGTTTTTGTTTTTGTTGTTGTTGATATTGATATTGTTGTTGTTGTTAATTGTTTTTGTTGTTTTTATTGCTGTTGTTGTCCTTGTTGTTGCTGTTGTTTTCGTTGTTGTTATTACTGTTACTGTTGTTGTTCGTACTGTTCCTGTTGTTGTTGTTGTTATTGTTGTGTTGTTGTTGCTGCTGCTGTTGTTGTTGTTGCTGTTGTTGTTACTGTTCCTGTTGTTGCTATTGTTGTTGTTGTTGTTATTGCTATTGCTACTGTTGTTGTTGATTCTGTTGTTGTTCGTGTTGTTGCTATGTCGTTCGTCATTTGTCAGATGGATTCCCCCGTCTCCTCGACAAAGGCTGCAGTACGTCGCAGGTCCTCCAGTCCGGGCCACTGGTATTGGCCAACTGCTCTGTGTCGCCGATACGGAGTTCCGTGTATAGGTGGTGTTTCAGGCAGTTGTGGCCTGTCCTTAGCCTGAAAATGGCTACCTGCTCTCGACGAGTCAGCAGGTAGTACGGGTCTGCTCTGTTGTGGCATGGATGCTGCTGCTTCCACTTGTTCTGCAGCTTGGCCTTAATGATGGTCCTGGATTCAGAGTAGTTGGTAGACCTGTCCATCTGCTCTTTCGTAGTGCCTTCCTTTGCCATGGAGTTAGCAGTCTCGTTGGCAAGCACGTTGCAGTGGGAGTGAATCCACTGCAGGGTGACTGTGTGACATGTGCAGAGGGAGGCGAGAGACAGATCGTTGAGGTCTGGATCTCTGTTGGACCAAAGGGCCTGCGAGATGGACAGGGCGTCGGTCAGGAAGACAACGTTGTGGCTGGCGTAGAGGCTGGCCTCGATGTGGGCTGCTGCTTCGGCTGTGTAACTGGTGGAGTACAGGCCGGTAACGAGGCCGATCTTTTCTTCTCTTCCTCCTGGATACTGAACATAGACTGCTGCCCCTCCGTTCCGAATGACATCTGTCGCAGAGCCGTCAGTGTAGACATGAGTCCAGAATTCTTTGGGGAACTGGGGGTGGAGGTGTTCAAGGGTGAGGGTCTTTCTTTCAGGGCCGCTTTGGGAATCTTTGGGGCCAACACCAGGGATGCTGCACTGGATGAGGGGAGGGGTTCCTTCGCTCCAGGCGGGGACGGCAAGACACCGGGGTACCACTTTATTGTTGTTGTTTTTGTTACTGTTCTCGTTATTGTTGCTGTTGCTGCTCTTGGAGTGGCTGTTCCTGTTTTTGTTGCTGCTGTTGTTCTTGCTGTTGTTGTTGTTGTTGCCGTTTTTGTTGCTCTTGTTGTTGCTGTTGTTGTTGCTGTAGTTTTTGCTCTTGTTGTTTTTGTCGGTGTTATTGTTGCTGTTGTTATTGCTGTGGTTGGTCTTGCTGTTGTCTTTGGTTTTGTTGTTGTTGTAGCTGTTGCTGTTGTTGTTGTTCATGTTATGACTATTGTTGTTGTTTCTGTTGTTGTTTTTGTTGGTGCTGTTGTTGTTGTTCTTGTTGTTGTTCCTATTTATAATGTTGTTGTTGTTGTTGTTGTTATTATTGTTGTTGTTGTTGTTATTGCTGGTGTAATTGCTGTTGTTCTGTCGTTGTTGTTGTTGTTGTTGCTGTTGTTGTTGTTATTATTGTTGTGTTATTGTTGCTGTTGTTGTTGTTGCTGTTGTTGCTGCTACTGTTGTTGTTTCTGTTGATGTTGTTCCTGTTGTTGTTGTTGCTGTTCTTCTTATTGTTATTGCTACTGTTGCTGTTCCTGTTGTTGTTGTTGTTGTTGCTGCTGTTGTTATTGCTGGTGTTGTTGCTATTGTTGCTGTTGCTGTTATTATTGCTGTTTTTGTTGTCGTTGTTGCCGTCATTGTTGTTGATGTTGTTGTTTTTGTTGTTACCACTGTTGTTGTTATTGTTGCTGTTATTACTGTTCCTGTTGTTGTTCTTGTAGTTGCTGTTGTTTTTGTTGCTGGTGTTGCTGTTGCTGTTGTTGTTGATGTTGTTGTTGTTGTTGTTGCTCTTGTTGTTATTGCTCTTGTTATTCCTGCTGCTGTTGTCGTTGTTGTTGTTGTTATTTTTGCTGTTTTTGTGGTTGTTTTGTTGTTCTTGTTGTTTCTGTTGTTGTCTTTTTTGGCATTGTTTTTGTTTTTGTTGTTGTTGATATTGATATTGTTGTTGTTGTTAATTGTTTTTGTTGTTTTTATTGCTGTTGTTGTCCTTGTTGTTGCTGTTGTTTTCGTTGTTGTTATTACTGTTACTGTTGTTGTTCGTACTGTTCCTGTTGTTGTTGTTGTTATTGTTGTGTTGTTGTTGCTGCTGCTGTTGTTGTTGTTGCTGTTGTTGTTACTGTTCCTGTTGTTGCTATTGTTGTTGTTGTTGTTATTGCTATTGCTACTGTTGTTGTTGATTCTGTTGTTGTTCGTGTTGTTGCTATGTCGTTCGTCATTTGTCAGATGGATTCCCCCGTCTCCTCGACAAAGGCTGCAGTACGTCGCAGGTCCTCCAGTCCGGGCCACTGGTATTGGCCAACTGCTCTGTGTCGCCGATACGGAGTTCCGTGTATAGGTGGTGTTTCAGGCAGTTGTGGCCTGTCCTTAGCCTGAAAATGGCTACCTGCTCTCGACGAGTCAGCAGGTAGTACGGGTCTGCTCTGTTGTGGCATGGATGCTGCTGCTTCCACTTGTTCTGCAGCTTGGCCTTAATGATGGTCCTGGATTCAGAGTAGTTGGTAGACCTGTCCATCTGCTCTTTCGTAGTGCCTTCCTTTGCCATGGAGTTAGCAGTCTCGTTGGCAAGCACGTTGCAGTGGGAGTGAATCCACTGCAGGGTGACTGTGTGACATGTGCAGAGGGAGGCGAGAGACAGATCGTTGAGGTCTGGATCTCTGTTGGACCAAAGGGCCTGCGAGATGGACAGGGCGTCGGTCAGGAAGACAACGTTGTGGCTGGCGTAGAGGCTGGCCTCGATGTGGGCTGCTGCTTCGGCTGTGTAACTGGTGGAGTACAGGCCGGTAACGAGGCCGATCTTTTCTTCTCTTCCTCCTGGATACTGAACATAGACTGCTGCCCCTCCGTTCCGAATGACATCTGTCGCAGAGCCGTCAGTGTAGACATGAGTCCAGAATTCTTTGGGGAACTGGGGGTGGAGGTGTTCAAGGGTGAGGGTCTTTCTTTCAGGGCCGCTTTGGGAATCTTTGGGGCCAACACCAGGGATGCTGCACTGGATGAGGGGAGGGGTTCCTTCGCTCCAGGCGGGGACGGCAAGACACCGGGGTACCACTTTATTGTTGTTGTTTTTGTTACTGTTCTCGTTATTGTTGCTGTTGCTGCTCTTGGAGTGGCTGTTCCTGTTTTTGTTGCTGCTGTTGTTCTTGCTGTTGTTGTTGTTGTTGCCGTTTTTGTTGCTCTTGTTGTTGCTGTTGTTGTTGCTGTAGTTTTTGCTCTTGTTGTTTTTGTCGGTGTTATTGTTGCTGTTGTTATTGCTGTGGTTGGTCTTGCTGTTGTCTTTGGTTTTGTTGTTGTTGTAGCTGTTGCTGTTGTTGTTGTTCATGTTATGACTATTGTTGTTGTTTCTGTTGTTGTTTTTGTTGGTGCTGTTGTTGTTGTTCTTGTTGTTGTTCCTATTTATAATGTTGTTGTTGTTGTTGTTATTATTGTTGTTGTTGTTGTTATTGCTGGTGTAATTGCTGTTGTTCTGTCGTTGTTGTTGTTGTTGTTGCTGTTGTTGTTGTTATTATTGTTGTGTTATTGTTGCTGTTGTTGTTGTTGCTGTTGTTGCTGCTACTGTTGTTGTTTCTGTTGATGTTGTTCCTGTTGTTGTTGTTGCTGTTCTTCTTATTGTTATTGCTACTGTTGCTGTTCCTGTTGTTGTTGTTGTTGTTGCTGCTGTTGTTATTGCTGGTGTTGTTGCTATTGTTGCTGTTGCTGTTATTATTGCTGTTTTTGTTGTCGTTGTTGCCGTCATTGTTGTTGATGTTGTTGTTTTTGTTGTTACCACTGTTGTTGTTATTGTTGCTGTTATTACTGTTCCTGTTGTTGTTCTTGTAGTTGCTGTTGTTTTTGTTGCTGGTGTTGCTGTTGCTGTTGTTGTTGATGTTGTTGTTGTTGTTGTTGCTCTTGTTGTTATTGCTCTTGTTATTCCTGCTGCTGTTGTCGTTGTTGTTGTTGTTATTTTTGCTGTTTTTGTGGTTGTTTTGTTGTTCTTGTTGTTTCTGTTGTTGTCTTTTTTGGCATTGTTTTTGTTTTTGTTGTTGTTGATATTGATATTGTTGTTGTTGTTAATTGTTTTTGTTGTTTTTATTGCTGTTGTTGTCCTTGTTGTTGCTGTTGTTTTCGTTGTTGTTATTACTGTTACTGTTGTTGTTCGTACTGTTCCTGTTGTTGTTGTTGTTATTGTTGTGTTGTTGTTGCTGCTGCTGTTGTTGTTGTTGCTGTTGTTGTTACTGTTCCTGTTGTTGCTATTGTTGTTGTTGTTGTTGTTATTGCTATTGCTACTGTTGTTGTTGATTCTGTTGTTGTTCGTGTTGTTGCTATGTCGTTCGTCATTTGTCAGATGGATTCCCCCGTCTCCTCGACAAAGGCTGCAGTACGTCGCAGGTCCTCCAGTCCGGGCCACTGGTATTGGCCAACTGCTCTGTGTCGCCGATACGGAGTTCCGTGTATAGGTGGTGTTTCAGGCAGTTGTGGCCTGTCCTTAGCCTGAAAATGGCTACCTGCTCTCGACGAGTCAGCAGGTAGTACGGGTCTGCTCTGTTGTGGCATGGATGCTGCTGCTTCCACTTGTTCTGCAGCTTGGCCTTAATGATGGTCCTGGATTCAGAGTAGTTGGTAGACCTGTCCATCTGCTCTTTCGTAGTGCCTTCCTTTGCCATGGAGTTAGCAGTCTCGTTGGCAAGCACGTTGCAGTGGGAGTGAATCCACTGCAGGGTGACTGTGTGACATGTGCAGAGGGAGGCGAGAGACAGATCGTTGAGGTCTGGATCTCTGTTGGACCAAAGGGCCTGCGAGATGGACAGGGCGTCGGTCAGGAAGACAACGTTGTGGCTGGCGTAGAGGCTGGCCTCGATGTGGGCTGCTGCTTCGGCTGTGTAACTGGTGGAGTACAGGCCGGTAACGAGGCCGATCTTTTCTTCTCTTCCTCCTGGATACTGAACATAGACTGCTGCCCCTCCGTTCCGAATGACATCTGTCGCAGAGCCGTCAGTGTAGACATGAGTCCAGAATTCTTTGGGGAACTGGGGGTGGAGGTGTTCAAGGGTGAGGGTCTTTCTTTCAGGGCCGCTTTGGGAATCTTTGGGGCCAACACCAGGGATGCTGCACTGGATGAGGGGAGGGGTTCCTTCGCTCCAGGCGGGGACGGCAAGACACCGGGGTACCACTTTATTGTTGTTGTTTTTGTTACTGTTCTCGTTATTGTTGCTGTTGCTGCTCTTGGAGTGGCTGTTCCTGTTTTTGTTGCTGCTGTTGTTCTTGCTGTTGTTGTTGTTGTTGCCGTTTTTGTTGCTCTTGTTGTTGCTGTTGTTGTTGCTGTAGTTTTTGCTCTTGTTGTTTTTGTCGGTGTTATTGTTGCTGTTGTTATTGCTGTGGTTGGTCTTGCTGTTGTCTTTGGTTTTGTTGTTGTTGTAGCTGTTGCTGTTGTTGTTGTTCATGTTATGACTATTGTTGTTGTTTCTGTTGTTGTTTTTGTTGGTGCTGTTGTTGTTGTTCTTGTTGTTGTTCCTATTTATAATGTTGTTGTTGTTGTTGTTATTATTGTTGTTGTTGTTGTTATTGCTGGTGTAATTGCTGTTGTTCTGTCGTTGTTGTTGTTGTTGTTGCTGTTGTTGTTGTTATTATTGTTGTGTTATTGTTGCTGTTGTTGTTGTTGCTGTTGTTGCTGCTACTGTTGTTGTTTCTGTTGATGTTGTTCCTGTTGTTGTTGTTGCTGTTCTTCTTATTGTTATTGCTACTGTTGCTGTTCCTGTTGTTGTTGTTGTTGTTGCTGCTGTTGTTATTGCTGGTGTTGTTGCTATTGTTGCTGTTGCTGTTATTATTGCTGTTTTTGTTGTCGTTGTTGCCGTCATTGTTGTTGATGTTGTTGTTTTTGTTGTTACCACTGTTGTTGTTATTGTTGCTGTTATTACTGTTCCTGTTGTTGTTCTTGTAGTTGCTGTTGTTTTTGTTGCTGGTGTTGCTGTTGCTGTTGTTGTTGATGTTGTTGTTGTTGTTGTTGCTCTTGTTGTTATTGCTCTTGTTATTCCTGCTGCTGTTGTCGTTGTTGTTGTTGTTATTTTTGCTGTTTTTGTGGTTGTTTTGTTGTTCTTGTTGTTTCTGTTGTTGTCTTTTTTGGCATTGTTTTTGTTTTTGTTGTTGTTGATATTGATATTGTTGTTGTTGTTAATTGTTTTTGTTGTTTTTATTGCTGTTGTTGTCCTTGTTGTTGCTGTTGTTTTCGTTGTTGTTATTACTGTTACTGTTGTTGTTCGTACTGTTCCTGTTGTTGTTGTTGTTATTGTTGTGTTGTTGTTGCTGCTGCTGTTGTTGTTGTTGCTGTTGTTGTTACTGTTCCTGTTGTTGCTATTGTTGTTGTTGTTGTTGTTATTGCTATTGCTACTGTTGTTGTTGATTCTGTTGTTGTTCGTGTTGTTGCTATGTCGTTCGTCATTTGTCAGATGGATTCCCCCGTCTCCTCGACAAAGGCTGCAGTACGTCGCAGGTCCTCCAGTCCGGGCCACTGGTATTGGCCAACTGCTCTGTGTCGCCGATACGGAGTTCCGTGTATAGGTGGTGTTTCAGGCAGTTGTGGCCTGTCCTTAGCCTGAAAATGGCTACCTGCTCTCGACGAGTCAGCAGGTAGTACGGGTCTGCTCTGTTGTGGCATGGATGCTTCTGCTTCCACTTGTTCTGCAGCTTGGCCTTAATGATGGTCCTGGATTCAGAGTAGTTGGTAGACCTGTCCATCTGCTCTTTCGTAGTGCCTTCCTTTGCCATGGAGTTAGCAGTCTCGTTGGCAAGCACGTTGCAGTGGGAGTGAATCCACTGCAGGGTGACTGTGTGACATGTGCAGAGGGAGGCGAGAGACAGATCGTTGAGGTCTGGATCTCTGTTGGACCAAAGGGCCTGCGAGATGGACAGGGCGTCGGTCAGGAAGACAACGTTGTGGCTGGCGTAGAGGCTGGCCTCGATGTGGGCTGCTGCTTCGGCTGTGTAACTGGTGGAGTACAGGCCGGTAACGAGGCCGATCTTTTCTTCTCTTCCTCCTGGATACTGAACATAGACTGCTGCCCCTCCGTTCCGAATGACATCTGTCGCAGAGCCGTCAGTGTAGACATGAGTCCAGAATTCTTTGGGGAACTGGGGGTGGAGGTGTTCAAGGGTGAGGGTCTTTCTTTCAGGGCCGCTTTGGGAATCTTTGGGGCCAACACCAGGGATGCTGCACTGGATGAGGGGAGGGGTTCCTTCGCTCCAGGCGGGGACGGCAAGACACCGGGGTACCACTTTATTGTTGTTGTTTTTGTTACTGTTCTCGTTATTGTTGCTGTTGCTGCTCTTGGAGTGGCTGTTCCTGTTTTTGTTGCTGCTGTTGTTCTTGCTGTTGTTGTTGTTGTTGCCGTTTTTGTTGCTCTTGTTGTTGCTGTTGTTGTTGCTGTAGTTTTTGCTCTTGTTGTTTTTGTCGGTGTTATTGTTGCTGTTGTTATTGCTGTGGTTGGTCTTGCTGTTGTCTTTGGTTTTGTTGTTGTTGTAGCTGTTGCTGTTGTTGTTGTTCATGTTATGACTATTGTTGTTGTTTCTGTTGTTGTTTTTGTTGGTGCTGTTGTTGTTGTTCTTGTTGTTGTTCCTATTTATAATGTTGTTGTTGTTGTTGTTGTTATTATTGTTGTTGTTGTTGTTATTGCTGGTGTAATTGCTGTTGTTCTGTCGTTGTTGTTGTTGTTGTTGCTGTTGTTGTTGTTATTATTGTTGTGTTATTGTTGCTGTTGTTGTTGTTGCTGTTGTTGCTGCTACTGTTGTTGTTTCTGTTGATGTTGTTCCTGTTGTTGTTGTTGCTGTTCTTCTTATTGTTATTGCTACTGTTGCTGTTCCTGTTGTTGTTGTTGTTGTTGCTGCTGTTGTTATTGCTGGTGTTGTTGCTATTGTTGCTGTTGCTGTTATTATTGCTGTTTTTGTTGTCGTTGTTGCCGTCATTGTTGTTGATGTTGTTGTTTTTGTTGTTACCACTGTAGTTGTTATTGTTGCTGTTATTACTGTTCCTGTTGTTGTTCTTGTAGTTGCTGTTGTTTTTGTTGCTGGTGTTGCTGTTGCTGTTGTTGTTGATGTTGTTGTTGTTGTTGTTGCTCTTGTTGTTATTGCTCTTGTTATTCCTGCTGCTGTTGTCGTTGTTGTTGTTGTTATTTTTGCTGTTTTTGTGGTTGTTTTGTTGTTCTTGTTGTTTCTGTTGTTGTCTTTTTTGGCATTGTTTTTGTTTTTGTTGTTGTTGATATTGATATTGTTGTTGTTGTTAATTGTTTTTGTTGTTTTTATTGCTGTTGTTGTCCTTGTTGTTGCTGTTGTTTTCGTTGTTGTTATTACTGTTACTGTTGTTGTTCGTACTGTTCCTGTTGTTGTTGTTGTTATTGTTGTGTTGTTGTTGCTGCTGCTGTTGTTGTTGTTGCTGTTGTTGTTACTGTTCCTGTTGTTGCTATTGTTGTTGTTGTTGTTGTTATTGCTATTGCTACTGTTGTTGTTGATTCTGTTGTTGTTCGTGTTGTTGCTATGTCGTTCGTCATTTGTCAGATGGATTCCCCCGTCTCCTCGACAAAGGCTGCAGTACGTCGCAGGTCCTCCAGTCCGGGCCACTGGTATTGGCCAACTGCTCTGTGTCGCCGATACGGAGTTCCGTGTATAGGTGGTGTTTCAGGCAGTTGTGGCCTGTCCTTAGCCTGAAAATGGCTACCTGCTCTCGACGAGTCAGCAGGTAGTACGGGTCTGCTCTGTTGTGGCATGGATGCTGCTGCTTCCACTTGTTCTGCAGCTTGGCCTTAATGATGGTCCTGGATTCAGAGTAGTTGGTAGACCTGTCCATCTGCTCTTTCGTAGTGCCTTCCTTTGCCATGGAGTTAGCAGTCTCGTTGGCAAGCACGTTGCAGTGGGAGTGAATCCACTGCAGGGTGACTGTGTGACATGTGCAGAGGGAGGCGAGAGACAGATCGTTGAGGTCTGGATCTCTGTTGGACCAAAGGGCCTGCGAGATGGACAGGGCGTCGGTCAGGAAGACAACGTTGTGGCTGGCGTAGAGGCTGGCCTCGATGTGGGCTGCTGCTTCGGCTGTGTAACTGGTGGAGTACAGGCCGGTAACGAGGCCGATCTTTTCTTCTCTTCCTCCTGGATACTGAACATAGACTGCTGCCCCTCCGTTCCGAATGACATCTGTCGCAGAGCCGTCAGTGTAGACATGAGTCCAGAATTCTTTGGGGAACTGGGGGTGGAGGTGTTCAAGGGTGAGGGTCTTTCTTTCAGGGCCGCTTTGGGAATCTTTGGGGCCAACACCAGGGATGCTGCACTGGATGAGGGGAGGGGTTCCTTCGCTCCAGGCGGGGACGGCAAGACACCGGGGTACCACTTTATTGTTGTTGTTTTTGTTACTGTTCTCGTTATTGTTGCTGTTGCTGCTCTTGGAGTGGCTGTTCCTGTTTTTGTTGCTGCTGTTGTTCTTGCTGTTGTTGTTGTTGTTGCCGTTTTTGTTGCTCTTGTTGTTGCTGTTGTTGTTGCTGTAGTTTTTGCTCTTGTTGTTTTTGTCGGTGTTATTGTTGCTGTTGTTATTGCTGTGGTTGGTCTTGCTGTTGTCTTTGGTTTTGTTGTTGTTGTAGCTGTTGCTGTTGTTGTTGTTCATGTTATGACTATTGTTGTTGTTTCTGTTGTTGTTTTTGTTGGTGCTGTTGTTGTTGTTCTTGTTGTTGTTCCTATTTATAATGTTGTTGTTGTTGTTGTTATTATTGTTGTTGTTGTTATTGCTGGTGTAATTGCTGTTGTTCTGTCGTTGTTGTTGTTGTTGCTGTTGTTGTTGTTATTATTGTTGTGTTATTGTTGCTGTTGTTGTTGTTGCTGTTGTTGCTGCTACTGTTGTTGTTTCTGTTGATGTTGTTCCTGTTGTTGTTGTTGCTGTTCTTCTTATTGTTATTGCTACTGTTGCTGTTCCTGTTGTTGTTGTTGTTGTTGCTGCTGTTGTTATTGCTGGTGTTGTTGCTATTGTTGCTGTTGCTGTTATTATTGCTGTTTTTGTTGTCGTTGTTGCCGTCATTGTTGTTGATGTTGTTGTTTTTGTTGTTACCACTGTAGTTGTTATTGTTGCTGTTATTACTGTTCCTGTTGTTGTTCTTGTAGTTGCTGTTGTTTTTGTTGCTGGTGTTGCTGTTGCTGTTGTTGTTGATGTTGTTGTTGTTGTTGTTGCTCTTGTTGTTATTGCTCTTGTTATTCCTGCTGCTGTTGTCGTTGTTGTTGTTGTTATTTTTGCTGTTTTTGTGGTTGTTTTGTTGTTCTTGTTGTTTCTGTTGTTGTCTTTTTTGGCATTGTTTTTGTTTTTGTTGTTGTTGATATTGATATTGTTGTTGTTGTTAATTGTTTTTGTTGTTTTTATTGCTGTTGTTGTCCTTGTTGTTGCTGTTGTTTTCGTTGTTGTTATTACTGTTACTGTTGTTGTTCGTACTGTGCCTGTTGTTGTTGTTGTTATTGTTGTGTTGTTGTTGCTGCTGCTGTTGTTGTTGTTGTTACTGTTCCTGTTGTTGCTATTGTTGTTGTTGTTGTTGTTATTGCTATTGCTAGTGTTGTTGTTGCTTCTGTTGTTGTTCGTGTTGTTGTTGTCTCGTTCGTCATTTGTCAGATGGATTCCCCCGTCTCCTCGACAAAGGCTGCAGTACGTCGCAGGTCCTCCAGTCCGGGCCGCTGGGATTGGGTCTTTTCTATCGGAGCGCTTGGTGGAGTGGGCAGGACTGCAGCAGATGTTCTGTTGTCTGGCTGTCTGTTCTGCAGGGGCACTGCTCTGTGTCGCCGATACGGAGTTCCGTGTATAGGTGGTGTTTCAGGCAGTTGTGGCCTGTCCTTAGCCTGAAAATGGCTACCTGCTCTCGACGAGTCAGCAGGTAGTACGGGTCTGCTCTGTTGTGGCATGGATGCTTCTGCTTCCACTTGTTCTGCAGCTTGGCCTTAATGATGGTCCTGGATTCAGAGTAGTTGGTAGACCTGTCCATCTGCTCTTTCGTAGTGCCTTCCTTTGCCATGGAGTTAGCAGTCTCGTTGGCAAGCACGTTGCAGTGGGAGTGAATCCACTGCAGGGTGACTGTGTGACATGTGCAGAGGGAGGCGAGAGACAGATCGTTGAGGTCTGGATCTCTGTTGGACCAAAGGGCCTGCGAGATGGACAGGGCGTCGGTCAGGAAGACAACGTTGTGGCTGGCGTAGAGGCTGGCCTCGATGTGGGCTGCTGCTTCGGCTGTGTAACTGGTGGAGTACAGGCCGGTAACGAGGCCGATCTTTTCTTCTCTTCCTCCTGGATACTGAACATAGACTGCTGCCCCTCCGTTCCGAATGACATCTGTCGCAGAGCCGTCAGTGTAGACATGAGTCCAGAATTCTTTGGGGAACTGGGGGTGGAGGTGTTCAAGGGTGAGGGTCTTTCTTTCAGGGCCGCTTTGGGAATCTTTGGGGCCAACACCAGGGATGCTGCACTGGATGAGGGGAGGGGTTCCTTCGCTCCAGGCGGGGACGGCAAGACACCGGGGTACCACTTTATTGTTGTTGTTTTTGTTACTGTTCTCGTTATTGTTGCTGTTGCTGCTCTTGGAGTGGCTGTTCCTGTTTTTGTTGCTGCTGTTGTTCTTGCTGTTGTTGTTGTTGTTGCCGTTTTTGTTGCTCTTGTTGTTGCTGTTGTTGTTGCTGTAGTTTTTGCTCTTGTTGTTTTTGTCGGTGTTATTGTTGCTGTTGTTATTGCTGTGGTTGGTCTTGCTGTTGTCTTTGGTTTTGTTGTTGTTGTAGCTGTTGCTGTTGTTGTTGTTCATGTTATGACTATTGTTGTTGTTTCTGTTGTTGTTTTTGTTGGTGCTGTTGTTGTTGTTCTTGTTGTTGTTCCTATTTATAATGTTGTTGTTGTTGTTGTTATTATTGTTGTTGTTGTTGTTATTGCTGGTGTAATTGCTGTTGTTCTGTCGTTGTTGTTGTTGTTGCTGTTGTTGTTGTTATTATTGTTGTGTTATTGTTGCTGTTGTTGTTGTTGCTGTTGTTGCTGCTACTGTTGTTGTTTCTGTTGATGTTGTTCCTGTTGTTGTTGTTGCTGTTCTTCTTATTGTTATTGCTACTGTTGCTGTTCCTGTTGTTGTTGTTGTTGTTGCTGCTGTTGTTATTGCTGGTGTTGTTGCTATTGTTGCTGTTGCTGTTATTATTGCTGTTTTTGTTGTCGTTGTTGCCGTCATTGTTGTTGATGTTGTTGTTTTTGTTGTTACCACTGTAGTTGTTATTGTTGCTGTTATTACTGTTCCTGTTGTTGTTCTTGTAGTTGCTGTTGTTTTTGTTGCTGGTGTTGCTGTTGCTGTTGTTGTTGATGTTGTTGTTGTTGTTGTTGCTCTTGTTGTTATTGCTCTTGTTATTCCTGCTGCTGTTGTCGTTGTTGTTGTTATTTTTGCTGTTTTTGTGGTTGTTTTGTTGTTCTTGTTGTTTCTGTTGTTGTCTTTTTTGGCATTGTTTTTGTTTTTGTTGTTGTTGATATTGATATTGTTGTTGTTGTTAATTGTTTTTGTTGTTTTTATTGCTGTTGTTGTCCTTGTTGTTGCTGTTGTTTTCGTTGTTGTTATTACTGTTACTGTTGTTGTTCGTACTGTTCCTGTTGTTGTTGTTGTTATTGTTGTGTTGTTGTTGCTGCTGCTGTTGTTGTTGTTGCTGTTGTTGTTACTGTTCCTGTTGTTGCTATTGTTGTTGTTGTTGTTGTTATTGCTATTGCTACTGTTGTTGTTGATTCTGTTGTTGTTCGTGTTGTTGCTATGTCGTTCGTCATTTGTCAGATGGATTCCCCCGTCTCCTCGACAAAGGCTGCAGTACGTCGCAGGTCCTCCAGTCCGGGCCACTGGTATTGGCCAACTGCTCTGTGTCGCCGATACGGAGTTCCGTGTATAGGTGGTGTTTCAGGCAGTTGTGGCCTGTCCTTAGCCTGAAAATGGCTACCTGCTCTCGACGAGTCAGCAGGTAGTACGGGTCTGCTCTGTTGTGGCATGGATGCTGCTGCTTCCACTTGTTCTGCAGCTTGGCCTTAATGATGGTCCTGGATTCAGAGTAGTTGGTAGACCTGTCCATCTGCTCTTTCGTAGTGCCTTCCTTTGCCATGGAGTTAGCAGTCTCGTTGGCAAGCACGTTGCAGTGGGAGTGAATCCACTGCAGGGTGACTGTGTGACATGTGCAGAGGGAGGCGAGAGACAGATCGTTGAGGTCTGGATCTCTGTTGGACCAAAGGGCCTGCGAGATGGACAGGGCGTCGGTCAGGAAGACAACGTTGTGGCTGGCGTAGAGGCTGGCCTCGATGTGGGCTGCTGCTTCGGCTGTGTAACTGGTGGAGTACAGGCCGGTAACGAGGCCGATCTTTTCTTCTCTTCCTCCTGGATACTGAACATAGACTGCTGCCCCTCCGTTCCGAATGACATCTGTCGCAGAGCCGTCAGTGTAGACATGAGTCCAGAATTCTTTGGGGAACTGGGGGTGGAGGTGTTCAAGGGTGAGGGTCTTTCTTTCAGGGCCGCTTTGGGAATCTTTGGGGCCAACACCAGGGATGCTGCACTGGATGAGGGGAGGGGTTCCTTCGCTCCAGGCGGGGACGGCAAGACACCGGGGTACCACTTTATTGTTGTTGTTTTTGTTACTGTTCTCGTTATTGTTGCTGTTGCTGCTCTTGGAGTGGCTGTTCCTGTTTTTGTTGCTGCTGTTGTTCTTGCTGTTGTTGTTGTTGTTGCCGTTTTTGTGCTCTTGTTGTTGCTGTTGTTGTTGCTGTAGTTTTTGCTCTTGTTGTTTTTGTCGGTGTTATTGTTGCTGTTGTTATTGCTGTGGTTGGTCTTGCTGTTGTCTTTGGTTTTGTTGTTGTTGTAGCTGTTGCTGTTGTTGTTGTTCATGTTATTACTATTGTTGTTGTTTCTGTTGTTGTTTTTGTTGGTGCTGTTGTTGTTGTTCTTGTTGTTGTTCCTATTTATAATGTTGTTGTTGTTGTTATTATTGTTGTTGTTGTTATTGCTGGTGTAATTGCTGTTGTTCTGTCGTTGTTGTTGTTGTTGCTGTTGTTGTTGTTATTATTGTTGTGTTATTGTTGCTGTTGTTGTTGTTGTTGCTGTTGTTGCTGCTACTGTTGTTGTTTCTGTTGATGTTGTTCCTGTTGTTGTTGTTGCTGTTCTTCGTATTGTTGTTGTTACTGTTGCTGCTCCTGTTGTTGTTGTTGCTGTTGTTATTGGTGGTGTTGTTGCTATTGTTGCTGTTGCTGTTGTTATTGCTGTTTTTGTTGTTGTTGTTGCTGTGATTGTTGTTGATGTTGTTGTTTTTGTTGTTACCACTGTTGTTGTTATTGTTGCTTTTATTACTGTTCCTGTTGTTGTTCTTGTAGTTGCTGTTGTTTTTGTTGCTGGTGTTGCTGTTGCTGTTGTTGTTGATGTTGTTGTTGTTGCTCTTGTTGTTATTCCTGCTGCTGCTGTCGTTGTTGTTGTTATTGTTGCTGTTTTTGTGGTTGTTTTTGTTGTTCTTGTTGTTTCTGTTGTTGTCTTTGTTGGCATTGTTTTTGTTTTTGTTGTTGTTGATATTGATATTGTTGTTGTTGTTATTGTTTTTGTTGTTTTTATTGCTGTTGTTGTTGTTGTTGTCCTTGTTGTTGCTGTTGTTTTCGTTGTTGTTATTACTGTTACTGTTGTTGTTCGTACTGTGCCTGTTGTTGTTGTTGTTATTGTTGTGTTGTTGTTGGTGCTGCTGTTGTTGTTGTTGTAACTGTTCCTGTTGTTGCTATTGTTGTTGTTGTTGTTGTTATTGCTATTGCTAGTGTTGTTGTTGCTTCTGTTGGTGTTCCTGTTGTTGTTGTCTCGTTCGTCATTTATCAGATGGATTCCCCCGTCTCCTCGACAAAGGCTGCAGTACGTCGCAGGTCCTCCAGTCCGGGCCGCTGGGATTGGGTCGGGCCAGGTTTTCTATCGGAGCGCTTGGTGGAGCGGGCAGGACTGCAGCAGATGTTCTGTTGTCTGGCTGTCTGTTCTGCAGGGGCACTGCTCTGTGTCGCCGATACGGAGTTCCGTGTATAGGTGGTGTTTCAGGCAGTTGTGGCCTGTCCTTAGCCTGAAAATGGCTACCTGCTCTCGACGAGTCAGCAGGTAGTACGGGTCTGCTCTGTTGTGGCATGGATGCTTCTGCTTCCACTTGTTCTGCAGCTTGGCCTTAATGATGGTCCTGGATTCAGAGTAGTTGGTAGACCTGTCCATCTGCTCTTTCGTAGTGCCTTCCTTTGCCATGGAGTTAGCAGTCTCGTTGGCAAGCACGTTGCAGTGGGAGTGAATCCACTGCAGGGTGACTGTGTGACATGTGCAGAGGGAGGCGAGAGACAGATCGTTGAGGTCTGGATCTCTGTTGGACCAAAGGGCCTGCGAGATGGACAGGGCGTCGGTCAGGAAGACAACGTTGTGGCTGGCGTAGAGGCTGGCCTCGATGTGGGCTGCTGCTTCGGCTGTGTAACTGGTGGAGTACAGGCCGGTAACGAGGCCGATCTTTTCTTCTCTTCCTCCTGGATACTGAACATAGACTGCTGCCCCTCCGTTCCGAATGACATCTGTCGCAGAGCCGTCAGTGTAGACATGAGTCCAGAATTCTTTGGGGAACTGGGGGTGGAGGTGTTCAAGGGTGAGGGTCTTTCTTTCAGGGCCGCTTTGGGAATCTTTGGGGCCAACACCAGGGATGCTGCACTGGATGAGGGGAGGGGTTCCTTCGCTCCAGGCGGGGACGGCAAGACACCGGGGTACCACTTTATTGTTGTTGTTTTTGTTACTGTTCTCGTTATTGTTGCTGTTGCTGCTCTTGGAGTGGCTGTTCCTGTTTTTGTTGCTGCTGTTGTTCTTGCTGTTGTTGTTGTTGTTGCCGTTTTTGTTGCTCTTGTTGTTGCTGTTGTTGTTGCTGTAGTTTTTGCTCTTGTTGTTTTTGTCGGTGTTATTGTTGCTGTTGTTATTGCTGTGGTTGGTCTTGCTGTTGTCTTTGGTTTTGTTGTTGTTGTAGCTGTTGCTGTTGTTGTTGTTCATGTTATGACTATTGTTGTTGTTTCTGTTGTTGTTTTTGTTGGTGCTGTTGTTGTTGTTCTTGTTGTTGTTCCTATTTATAATGTTGTTGTTGTTGTTGTTATTATTGTTGTTGTTGTTGTTATTGCTGGTGTAATTGCTGTTGTTCTGTCGTTGTTGTTGTTGTTGCTGTTGTTGTTGTTATTATTGTTGTGTTATTGTTGCTGTTGTTGTTGTTGCTGTTGTTGCTGCTACTGTTGTTGTTTCTGTTGATGTTGTTCCTGTTGTTGTTGTTGCTGTTCTTCTTATTGTTATTGCTACTGTTGCTGTTCCTGTTGTTGTTGTTGTTGTTGCTGCTGTTGTTATTGCTGGTGTTGTTGCTATTGTTGCTGTTGCTGTTATTATTGCTGTTTTTGTTGTCGTTGTTGCCGTCATTGTTGTTGATGTTGTTGTTTTTGTTGTTACCACTGTAGTTGTTATTGTTGCTGTTATTACTGTTCCTGTTGTTGTTCTTGTAGTTGCTGTTGTTTTTGTTGCTGGTGTTGCTGTTGCTGTTGTTGTTGATGTTGTTGTTGTTGTTGTTGTTGCTCTTGTTGTTATTGCTCTTGTTATTCCTGCTGCTGTTGTCGTTGTTGTTGTTGTTATTTTTGCTGTTTTTGTGGTTGTTTTGTTGTTCTTGTTGTTTCTGTTGTTGTCTTTTTTGGCATTGTTTTTGTTTTTGTTGTTGTTGATATTGATATTGTTGTTGTTGTTAATTGTTTTTGTTGTTTTTATTGCTGTTGTTGTCCTTGTTGTTGCTGTTGTTTTCGTTGTTGTTATTACTGTTACTGTTGTTGTTCGTACTGTTCCTGTTGTTGTTGTTGTTATTGTTGTGTTGTTGTTGCTGCTGCTGTTGTTGTTGTTGCTGTTGTTGTTACTGTTCCTGTTGTTGCTATTGTTGTTGTTGTTGTTGTTATTGCTATTGCTACTGTTGTTGTTGATTCTGTTGTTGTTCGTGTTGTTGCTATGTCGTTCGTCATTTGTCAGATGGATTCCCCCGTCTCCTCGACAAAGGCTGCAGTACGTCGCAGGTCCTCCAGTCCGGGCCACTGGTATTGGCCAACTGCTCTGTGTCGCCGATACGGAGTTCCGTGTATAGGTGGTGTTTCAGGCAGTTGTGGCCTGTCCTTAGCCTGAAAATGGCTACCTGCTCTCGACGAGTCAGCAGGTAGTACGGGTCTGCTCTGTTGTGGCATGGATGCTGCTGCTTCCACTTGTTCTGCAGCTTGGCCTTAATGATGGTCCTGGATTCAGAGTAGTTGGTAGACCTGTCCATCTGCTCTTTCGTAGTGCCTTCCTTTGCCATGGAGTTAGCAGTCTCGTTGGCAAGCACGTTGCAGTGGGAGTGAATCCACTGCAGGGTGACTGTGTGACATGTGCAGAGGGAGGCGAGAGACAGATCGTTGAGGTCTGGATCTCTGTTGGACCAAAGGGCCTGCGAGATGGACAGGGCGTCGGTCAGGAAGACAACGTTGTGGCTGGCGTAGAGGCTGGCCTCGATGTGGGCTGCTGCTTCGGCTGTGTAACTGGTGGAGTACAGGCCGGTAACGAGGCCGATCTTTTCTTCTCTTCCTCCTGGATACTGAACATAGACTGCTGCCCCTCCGTTCCGAATGACATCTGTCGCAGAGCCGTCAGTGTAGACATGAGTCCAGAATTCTTTGGGGAACTGGGGGTGGAGGTGTTCAAGGGTGAGGGTCTTTCTTTCAGGGCCGCTTTGGGAATCTTTGGGGCCAACACCAGGGATGCTGCACTGGATGAGGGGAGGGGTTCCTTCGCTCCAGGCGGGGACGGCAAGACACCGGGGTACCACTTTATTGTTGTTGTTTTTGTTACTGTTCTCGTTATTGTTGCTGTTGCTGCTCTTGGAGTGGCTGTTCCTGTTTTTGTTGCTGCTGTTGTTCTTGCTGTTGTTGTTGTTGTTGCCGTTTTTGTTGCTCTTGTTGTTGCTGTTGTTGTTGCTGTAGTTTTTGCTCTTGTTGTTTTTGTCGGTGTTATTGTTGCTGTTGTTATTGCTGTGGTTGGTCTTGCTGTTGTCTTTGGTTTTGTTGTTGTTGTAGCTGTTGCTGTTGTTGTTGTTCATGTTATGACTATTGTTGTTGTTTCTGTTGTTGTTTTTGTTGGTGCTGTTGTTGTTGTTCTTGTTGTTGTTCCTATTTATAATGTTGTTGTTGTTGTTGTATTATTGTTGTTGTTGTTGTTATTGCTGGTGTAATTGCTGTTGTTCTGTCGTTGTTGTTGTTGTTGCTGTTGTTGTTGTTATTATTGTTGTGTTATTGTTGCTGTTGTTGTTGTTGCTGTTGTTGCTGCTACTGTTGTTGTTTCTGTTGATGTTGTTCCTGTTGTTGTTGTTGCTGTTCTTCTTATTGTTATTGCTACTGTTGCTGTTCCTGTTGTTGTTGTTGTTGTTGCTGCTGTTGTTATTGCTGGTGTTGTTGCTATTGTTGCTGTTGCTGTTATTATTGCTGTTTTTGTTGTCGTTGTTGCCGTCATTGTTGTTGATGTTGTTGTTTTTGTTGTTACCACTGTAGTTGTTATTGTTGCTGTTATTACTGTTCCTGTTGTTGTTCTTGTAGTTGCTGTTGTTTTTGTTGCTGGTGTTGCTGTTGCTGTTGTTGTTGATGTTGTTGTTGTTGTTGTTGCTCTTGTTGTTATTGCTCTTGTTATTCCTGCTGCTGTTGTCGTTGTTGTTGTTGTTATTTTTGCTGTTTTTGTGGTTGTTTTGTTGTTCTTGTTGTTTCTGTTCTTGTCTTTTTTGGCATTGTTTTTGTTTTTGTTGTTGTTGATATTGATATTGTTGTTGTTGTTAATTGTTTTTGTTGTTTTTATTGCTGTTGTTGTCCTTGGTGTTGCTGTTGTTTTCGTTGTTGTTATTACTGTTACTGTTGTTGTTCGTACTGTTCCTGTTGTTGTTGTTGTTGTTGTTATTGTTGTGTTGTTGTTGCTGCTGCTGTTGTTGTTGTTGCTGTTGTTGTTACTGTTCCTGTTGTTGCTATTGTTGTTGTTGTTGTTGTTATTGCTATTGCTACTGTTGTTGTTGATTCTGTTGTTGTTCGTGTTGTTGCTATGTCGTTCGTCATTTGTCAGATGGATTCCCCGTCTCCTCGACAAAGGTTGCAGTACGTCGCAGGTCCTCCAGTCCGGGCCACTGGTATTGGCCAACTGCTCTGTGTCGCCGATACGGAGTTCCGTGTATAGGTGGTGTTTCAGGCAGTTGTGGCCTGTCCTTAGCCTGAAAATGGCTACCTGCTCTCGACGAGTCAGCAGGTAGTACGGGTCTGCTCTGTTGTGGCATGGATGCTTCTGCTTCCACTTGTTCTGCAGCTTGGCCTTAATGATGGTCCTGGATTCAGAGTAGTTGGTAGACCTGTCCATCTGCTCTTTCGTAGTGCCTTCCTTTGCCATGGAGTTAGCAGTCTCGTTGGCAAGCACGTTGCAGTGGGAGTGAATCCACTGCAGGGTGACTGTGTGACATGTGCAGAGGGAGGCGAGAGACAGATCGTTGAGGTCTGGATCTCTGTTGGACCAAAGGGCCTGCGAGATGGACAGGGCGTCGGTCAGGAAGACAACGTTGTGGCTGGCGTAGAGGCTGGCCTCGATGTGGGCTGCTGCTTCGGCTGTGTAACTGGTGGAGTACAGGCCGGTAACGAGGCCGATCTTTTCTTCTCTTCCTCCTGGATACTGAACATAGACTGCTGCCCCTCCGTTCCGAATGACATCTGTCGCAGAGCCGTCAGTGTAGACATGAGTCCAGAATTCTTTGGGGAACTGGGGGTGGAGGTGTTCAAGGGTGAGGGTCTTTCTTTCAGGGCCGCTTTGGGAATCTTTGGGGCCAACACCAGGGATGCTGCACTGGATGAGGGGAGGGGTTCCTTCGCTCCAGGCGGGGACGGCAAGACACCGGGTACCACTTTATTGTTGTTGTTTTTGTTACTGTTCTCGTTATTGTTGCTGTTGCTGCTCTTGGAGTGGCTGTTCCTGTTTTTGTTGCTGCTGTTGTTCTTGCTTGCTGTTGTTGTTGTTGTTGCCGTTTTTGTTGCTCTTGTTGTTACTGTTGTTGTTGCTGTAGTTTTTGCTCTTGTTGTTTTTGTCGGTGTTATTGTTGCTGTTGTTATTGCTGTGGTTGGTCTTGCTGTTGTCTTTGGTTTTGTTGTTGTTGTAGCTGTTGCTGTTGTTGTTGTTCATGTTATTACTATTGTTGTTGTTTCTGTTGTTGTTTTTGTTGGTGCTGTTGTTGTTGTTCTTGTTGTTGTTCCTATTTATAATGTTGTTGTTGTTGTTGTTATTATTGTTGTTGTTGTTATTGCTGGTGTAATTGCTGTTGTTCTGTCGTTGTTGTTGTTGTTGCTGTTGTTGTTGTTATTATTGTTGTGTTATTGTTGCTGTTGTTGTTGTTGTTGCTGTTGTTGCTGCTACTGTTGTTGTTTCTGTTGATGTTGTTCCTGTTGTTGTTGTTGCTGTTCTTCGTATTGTTGTTGTTACTGTTGCTGCTCCTGTTGTTGTTGTTGCTGTTGTTATTGGTGGTGTTGTTGCTATTGTTGCTGTTGCTGTTGTTATTGCTGTTTTTGTTGTTGTTGTTGCTGTGATTGTTGTTGATGTTGTTGTTTTTGTTGTTACCACTGTTGTTGTTATTGTTGCTTTTATTACTGTTCCTGTTGTTGTTCTTGTAGTTGCTGTTGTTTTTGTTGCTGGTGTTGCTGTTGCTGTTGTTGTTGATGTTGTTGTTGTTGCTCTTGTTGTTATTCCTGCTGCTGCTGTCGTTGTTGTTGTTATTGTTGCTGTTTTTGTGGTTGTTTTTGTTGTTCTTGTTGTTTCTGTTGTTGTCTTTGTTGGCATTGTTTTTGTTTTTGTTGTTGTTGATATTGATATTGTTGTTGTTGTTATTGTTTGTGTTGTTTTTATTGCTGTTGTTGTTGTTGTTGTTGTCCTTGTTGTTGCTGTTGTTTTCGTTGTTGTTATTACTGTTACTGTTGTTGTTCGTACTGTGCCTGTTGTTGTTGTTGTTGTTATTGTTGTGTTGTTGTTGCTGCTGCTGTTGTTGTTGTTGTTACTGTTCCTGTTGTTGCTATTGTTGTTGTTGTTGTTGTTATTGCTATTGCTAGTGTTGTTGTTGCTTCTGTTGTTGTTCCTGTTGTTGTTGTCTCGTTCGTCATTTATCAGATGGATTCCCCCGTCTCCTCGACAAAGGCTGCAGTACGTCGCAGGTCCTCCAGTCCGGGCCGCTGGGATTGGGTCGGGCCAGGTTTTCTATCGGAGCGCTTGGTGGAGCGGGCAGGACTGCAGCAGATGTTCTGTTGTCTGGCTGTCTGTTCTGCAGGGGCACTGCTCTGTGTCGCCGATACGGAGTTCCGTGTATAGGTGGTGTTTCAGGCAGTTGTGGCCTGTCCTTAGCCTGAAAATGGCTACCTGCTCTCGACGAGTCAGCAGGTAGTACGGGTCTGCTCTGTTGTGGCATGGATGCTTCTGCTTCCACTTGTTCTGCAGCTTGGCCTTAATGATGGTCCTGGATTCAGAGTAGTTGGTAGACCTGTCCATCTGCTCTTTCGTAGTGCCTTCCTTTGCCATGGAGTTAGCAGTCTCGTTGGCAAGCACGTTGCAGTGGGAGTGAATCCACTGCAGGGTGACTGTGTGACATGTGCAGAGGGAGGCGAGAGACAGATCGTTGAGGTCTGGATCTCTGTTGGACCAAAGGGCCTGCGAGATGGACAGGGCGTCGGTCAGGAAGACAACGTTGTGGCTGGCGTAGAGGCTGGCCTCGATGTGGGCTGCTGCTTCGGCTGTGTAACTGGTGGAGTACAGGCCGGTAACGAGGCCGATCTTTTCTTCTCTTCCTCCTGGATACTGAACATAGACTGCTGCCCCTCCGTTCCGAATGACATCTGTCGCAGAGCCGTCAGTGTAGACATGAGTCCAGAATTCTTTGGGGAACTGGGGGTGGAGGTGTTCAAGGGTGAGGGTCTTTCTTTCAGGGCCGCTTTGGGAATCTTTGGGGCCAACACCAGGGATGCTGCACTGGATGAGGGGAGGGGTTCCTTCGCTCCAGGCGGGGACGGCAAGACACCGGGTACCACTTTATTGTTGTTGTTTTTGTTACTGTTCTCGTTATTGTTGCTGTTGCTGCTCTTGGAGTGGCTGTTCCTGTTTTTGTTGCTGCTGTTGTTCTTGCTGTTGTTGTTGTTGTTGCCGTTTTTGTTGCTCTTGTTGTTACTGTTGTTGTTGCTGTAGTTTTTGCTCTTGTTGTTTTTGTCGGTGTTATTGTTGCTGTTGTTATTGCTGTGGTTGGTCTTGCTGTTGTCTTTGGTTTTGTTGTCGTTGTAGCTGTTGCTGTTGTTGTTGTTCATGTTATTACTATTGTTGTTGTTTCTGTTGTTGTTTTTGTTGGTGCTGTTGTTGTTGTTCTTGTTGTTGTTCCTATTTATAATGTTGTTGTTGTTGTTGTTATTATTGTTGTTGTTGTTATTGCTGGTGTAATTGCTGTTGTTCTGTCGTTGTTGTTGTTGTTGCTGTTGTTGTTGTTATTATTGTTGTGTTATTGTTGCTGTTGTTGTTGTTGTTGCTGTTGTTGCTGCTACTGTTGTTGTTTCTGTTGATGTTGTTCCTGTTGTTGTTGCTGTTCTTCGTATTGTTGTTGTTACTGTTGCTGCTCCTGTTGTTGTTGTTGCTGTTGTTATTGGTGGTGTTGTTGCTATTGTTGCTGTTGCTGTTGTTATTGCTGTTTTTGTTGTTGTTGTTGCTGTGATTGTTGTTGATGTTGTTGTTTTTGTTGTTACCACTGTTGTTGTTATTGTTGCTTTTATTACTGTTCCTGTTGTTGTTCTTGTAGTTGCTGTTGTTTTTGTTGCTGGTGTTGCTGTTGCTGTTGTTGTTGATGTTGTTGTTGTTGCTCTTGTTGTTATTCCTGCTGCTGCTGTCGTTGTTGTTGTTATTGTTGCTGTTTTTGTGGTTGTTTTTGTTGTTCTTGTTGTTTCTGTTGTTGTCTTTGTTGGCATTGTTTTTGTTTTTGTTGTTGTTGATATTGATATTGTTGTTGTTGTTATTGTTTGTGTTGTTTTTATTGCTGTTGTTGTTGTTGTTGTTGTCCTTGTTGTTGCTGTTGTTTTCGTTGTTGTTATTACTGTTACTGTTGTTGTTCGTACTGTGCCTGTTGTTGTTGTTGTTGTTATTGTTGTGTTGTTGTTGCTGCTGCTGTTGTTGTTGTTGTTACTGTTCCTGTTGTTGCTATTGTTGTTGTTGTTGTTGTTATTGCTATTGCTAGTGTTGTTGTTGCTTCTGTTGTTGTTCCTGTTGTTGTTGTCTCGTTCGTCATTTATCAGATGGATTCCCCCGTCTCCTCGACAAAGGCTGCAGTACGTCGCAGGTCCTCCAGTCCGGGCCGCTGGGATCGGGTCGGGCCAGGTTTTCTATCGGAGCGCTTGGTGGAGCGGGCAGGACTGCAGCAGATGTTCTGTTGTCTGGCTGTCTGTTCTGCAGGGGCACTGCTCTGTGTCGCCGATACGGAGTTCCGTGTATAGGTGGTGTTTCAGGCAGTTGTGGCCTGTCCTTAGCCTGAAAATGGCTACCTGCTCTCGACGAGTCAGCAGGTAGTACGGGTCTGCTCTGTTGTGGCATGGATGCTTCTGCTTCCACTTGTTCTGCAGCTTGGCCTTAATGATGGTCCTGGATTCAGAGTAGTTGGTAGACCTGTCCATCTGCTCTTTCGTAGTGCCTTCCTTTGCCATGGAGTTAGCAGTCTCGTTGGCAAGCACGTTGCAGTGGGAGTGAATCCACTGCAGGGTGACTGTGTGACATGTGCAGAGGGAGGCGAGAGACAGATCGTTGAGGTCTGGATCTCTGTTGGACCAAAGGGCCTGCGAGATGGACAGGGCGTCGGTCAGGAAGACAACGTTGTGGCTGGCGTAGAGGCTGGCCTCGATGTGGGCTGCTGCTTCGGCTGTGTAACTGGTGGAGTACAGGCCGGTAACGAGGCCGATCTTTTCTTCTCTTCCTCCTGGATACTGAACATAGACTGCTGCCCCTCCGTTCCGAATGACATCTGTCGCAGAGCCGTCAGTGTAGACATGAGTCCAGAATTCTTTGGGGAACTGGGGGTGGAGGTGTTCAAGGGTGAGGGTCTTTCTTTCAGGGCCGCTTTGGGAATCTTTGGGGCCAACACCAGGGATGCTGCACTGGATGAGGGGAGGGGTTCCTTCGCTCCAGGCGGGGACGGCAAGACACCGGGGGTACCACTTTATTGTTGTTGTTTTTGTTACTGTTCTCGTTATTGTTGCTGTTGCTGCTCTTGGAGTGGCTGTTCCTGTTTTTGTTGCTGCTGTTGTTCTTGCTGTTGTTGTTGTTGTTGCCGTTTTTGTTGCTCTTGTTGCTGTTGTTGTTGCTGTAGTTTTTGCTCTTGTTGTTTTTGTCGGTGTTATTGTTGCTGTTGTTATTGCTGTGGTTGGTCTTGCTGTTGTCTTTGGTTTTGATGTTGTTGTAGCTGTTGCTGTTGTTGTTGTTCATGTTATGACTATTGTTGTTGTTTCTGTTGTTGTTTTTGTTGGTGCTGTTGTTGTTGTTCTTGTTGTTGTTCCTATTTATAATGTTGTTGTTGTTGTTGTTATTATTGTTGTTGTTGTTGTTATTGCTGGTGTAATTGCTGTTGTTCTGTCGTTGTTGTTGTTGTTGCTGTTGTTGTTGTTATTATTGTTGTGTTATTGTTGCTGTTGTTGTTGTTGCTGTTGTTGCTGCTACTGTTGTTGTTTCTGTTGATGTTGTTCCTGTTGTTGTTGTTGCTGTTCTTCTTATTGTTATTGCTACTGTTGCTGTTCCTGTTGTTGTTGTTGTTGTTGCTGCTGTTGTTATTGCTGGTGTTGTTGCTATTGTTGCTGTTGCTGTTATTATTGCTGTTTTTGTTGTTGTTGTTGCCGTCATTGTTGTTGATGTTGTTGTTTTTGTTGTTACCACTGTAGTTGTTATTGTTGCTGTTATTACTGTTCCTGTTGTTGTTCTTGTAGTTGCTGTTGTTTTTGTTGCTGGTGTTGCTGTTGCTGTTGTTGTTGATGTTGTTGTTGTTGTTGTTGCTCTTGTTGTTATTGCTCTTGTTATTCCTGCTGCTGTTGTCGTTGTTGTTGTTGTTATTTTTGCTGTTTTTATGGTTATTTTGTTGTTCTTGTTGTTTCTGTTCTTGTCTTTTTTGGCATTGTTTTTGTTTTTGTTGTTGTTGATATTGATATTGTTGTTGTTGTTAATTGTTTTTGTTGTTTTTATTGCTGTTGTTGTCCTTGTTGTTGCTGTTGTTTTCGTTGTTGTTATTACTGTTACTGTTGTTGTTCGTACTGTTCCTGTTGTTGTTGTTGTTGTTATTGTTGTGTTGTTGTTGCTGCTGCTGCTGTTGTTGTTGCTATTGTTGTTACTGTTCCTGTTGTTGCTATTGTTGTTGTTGTTGTTGTTATTGCTATTGCTACTGTTGTTGTTGATTCTGTTGTTGTTCGTGTTGTTGCTATGTCGTTCGTCATTTGTCAGATGGATTCCCCCGTCTCCTCGACAAAGGCTGCAGTACGTCGCAGGTCCTCCAGTCCGGGCCACTGGTATTGGCCAACTGCTCTGTGTCGCCGATACGGAGTTCCGTGTATAGGTGGTGTTTCAGGCAGTTGTGGCCTGTCCTTAGCCTGAAAATGGCTACCTGCTCTCGACGAGTCAGCAGGTAGTACGGGTCTGCTCTGTTGTGGCATGGATGCTGCTGCTTCCACTTGTTCTGCAGCTTGGCCTTAATGATGGTCCTGGATTCAGAGTAGTTGGTAGACCTGTCCATCTGCTCTTTCGTAGTGCCTTCCTTTGCCATGGAGTTAGCAGTCTCGTTGGCAAGCACGTTGCAGTGGGAGTGAATCCACTGCAGGGTGACTGTGTGACATGTGCAGAGGGAGGCGAGAGACAGATCGTTGAGGTCTGGATCTCTGTTGGACCAAAGGGCCTGCGAGATGGACAGGGCGTCGGTCAGGAAGACAACGTTGTGGCTGGCGTAGAGGCTGGCCTCGATGTTGGCTGCTGCTTCGGCTGTGTAACTGGTGGAGTACAGGCCGGTAACGAGGCCGATCTTTTCTTCTCTTCCTCCTGGATACTGAACATAGACTGCTGCCCCTCCGTTCCGAATGACATCTGTCGCAGAGCCGTCAGTGTAGACATGAGTCCAGAATTCTTTGGGGAACTGGGGGTGGAGGTGTTCAAGGGTGAGGGTCTTTCTTTCAGGGCCGCTTTGGGAATCTTTGGGGCCAACACCAGGGATGCTGTACTGGATGAGGGGAGGGGTTCCTTCGCTCCAGGCGGGGACGGCAAGACACCGGGGTACCACTTTATTGTTGTTGTTTTTGTTACTGTTCTCGTTATTGTTGCTGTTGCTGCTCTTGGAGTGGCTGTTCCTGTTTTTGTTGCTGCTGTTGTTCTTGCTGTTGTTGTTGTTGTTGCCGTTTTTGTTGCTCTTGTTGTTGCTGTTGTTGTTGCTGTAGTTTTTGCTCTTGTTGTTTTTGTCGGTGTTATTGTTGCTGTTGTTATTGCTGTGGTTGGTCTTGCTGTTGTCTTTGGTTTTGTTGTTGTTGTAGCTGTTGCTGTTGTTGTTGTTCATGTTATGACTATTGTTGTTGTTTCTGTTGTTGTTTTTGTTGGTGCTGTTGTTGTTGTTCTTGTTGTTGTTCCTATTTATAATGTTGTTGTTGTTGTTGTAATTATTGTTGTTGTTGTTGTTATTGCTGGTGTAATTGCTGTTGTTCTGTCGTTGTTGTTGTTGTTGCTGTTGTTGTTGTTATTATTGTTGTGTTATTGTTGCTGTTGTTGTTGTTGCTGTTGTTGCTGCTACTGTTGTTGTTTCTGTTGATGTTGTTCCTGTTGTTGTTGTTGCTGTTCTTCTTATTGTTATTGCTACTGTTGCTGTTCCTGTTGTTGTTGTTGTTGTTGTTGCTGCTGTTGTTATTGCTGGTGTTGTTGCTATTGTTGCTGTTGCTGTTATTATTGCTGTTTTTGTTGTCGTTGTTGCCGTCATTGTTGTTGATGTTGTTGTTTTTGTTGTTACCACTGTAGTTGTTATTGTTGCTGTTATTACTGTTCCTGTTGTTGTTCTTGTAGTTACTGTTGTTTTTGTTGCTGGTGTTGCTGTTGCTGTTGTTGTTGATGTTGTTGTTGTTGTTGTTGCTCTTGTTGTTATTGCTCTTGTTATTCCTGCTGCTGTTGTCGTTGTTGTTGTTGTTATTTTTGCTGTTTTTGTGGTTATTTTGTTGTTCTTGTTGTTTCTGTTCTTGTCTTTTTTGGCATTGTTTTTGTTTTTGTTGTTGTTGATATTGATATTGTTGTTGTTGTTAATTGTTTTTGTTGTTTTTATTGCTGTTGTTGTCCTTGGTGTTGCTGTTGTTTTCGTTGTTGTTATTACTGTTACTGTTGTTGTTCGTACTGTTCCTGTTGTTGTTGTTGTTGTTATTGTTGTGTTGTTGTTGCTGCTGCTGTTGTTGTTGTTGCTGTTGTTGTTACTGTTCCTGTTGTTGCTATTGTTGTTGTTGTTGTTGTTATTGCTATTGCTACTGTTGTTGTTGATTCTGTTGTTGTTCGTGTTGTTGCTATGTCGTTCGTCATTTGTCAGATGGATTCCCCCGTCTCCTCGACAAAGGTTGCAGTACGTCGCAGGTCCTCCAGTCCGGGCCACTGGTATTGGCCAACTGCTCTGTGTCGCCGATACGGAGTTCCGTGTATAGGTGGTGTTTCAGGCAGTTGTGGCCTGTCCTTAGCCTGAAAATGGCTACCTGCTCTCGACGAGTCAGCAGGTAGTACGGGTCTGCTCTGTTGTGGCATGGATGCTTCTGCTTCCACTTGTTCTGCAGCTTGGCCTTAATGATGGTCCTGGATTCAGAGTAGTTGGTAGACCTGTCCATCTGCTCTTTCGTAGTGCCTTCCTTTGCCATGGAGTTAGCAGTCTCGTTGGCAAGCACGTTGCAGTGGGAGTGAATCCACTGCAGGGTGACTGTGTGACATGTGCAGAGGGAGGCGAGAGACAGATCGTTGAGGTCTGGATCTCTGTTGGACCAAAGGGCCTGCGAGATGGACAGGGCGTCGGTCAGGAAGACAACGTTGTGGCTGGCGTAGAGGCTGGCCTCGATGTGGGCTGCTGCTTCGGCTGTGTAACTGGTGGAGTACAGGCCGGTAACGAGGCCGATCTTTTCTTCTCTTCCTCCTGGATACTGAACATAGACTGCTGCCCCTCCGTTCCGAATGACATCTGTCGCAGAGCCGTCAGTGTAGACATGAGTCCAGAATTCTTTGGGGAACTGGGGGTGGAGGTGTTCAAGGGTGAGGGTCTTTCTTTCAGGGCCGCTTTGGGGATCTTTGGGGCCAACACCAGGGATGCTGCACTGGATGAGGGGAGGGGTTCCTTCGCTCCAGGCGGGGACGGCAAGACACCGGGTACCACTTTATTGTTGTTGTTTTTGTTACTGTTCTCGTTATTGTTGCTGTTGCTGCTCTTGGAGTGGCTGTTCCTGTTTTTGTTGCTGCTGTTGTTCTTGCTGTTGTTGTTGTTGTTGCCGTTTTTGTTGCTCTTGTTGTTACTGTTGTTGTTGCTGTAGTTTTTGCTCTTGTTGTTTTTGTCGGTGTTATTGTTGCTGTTGTTATTGCTGTGGTTGGTCTTGCTGTTGTCTTTGGTTTTGTTGTTGTTGTAGCTGTTGCTGTTGTTGTTGTTCATGTTATTACTATTGTTGTTGTTTCTGTTGTTGTTTTTGTTGGTGCTGTTGTTGTTGTTCTTGTTGTTGTTCCTATTTATAATGTTGTTGTTGTTGTTGTTATTATTGTTGTTGTTGTTATTGCTGGTGTAATTGCTGTTGTTCTGTCGTTGTTGTTGTTGTTGCTGTTGTTGTTGTTATTATTGTTGTGTTATTGTTGCTGTTGTTGTTGTTGTTGCTGTTGTTGCTGCTACTGTTGTTGTTTCTGTTGATGTTGTTCCTGTTGTTGTTGTTGCTGTTCTTCGTATTGTTGTTGTTACTGTTGCTGCTCCTGTTGTTGTTGTTGCTGTTGTTATTGGTGGTGTTGTTGCTATTGTTGCTGTTGCTGTTGTTATTGCTGTTTTTGTTGTTGTTGTTGCTGTGATTGTTGTTGATGTTGTTGTTTTTGTTGTTACCACTGTTGTTGTTATTGTTGCTTTTATTACTGTTCCTGTTGTTGTTCTTGTAGTTGCTGTTGTTTTTGTTGCTGGTGTTGCTGTTGCTGTTGTTGTTGATGTTGTTGTTGTTGCTCTTGTTGTTATTCCTGCTGCTGCTGTCGTTGTTGTTGTTATTGTTGCTGTTTTTGTGGTTGTTTTTGTTGTTCTTATTGTTTCTGTTGTTGTCTTTGTTGGCATTGTTTTTGTTTTTGTTGTTGTTGATATTGATATTGTTGTTGTTGTTATTGTTTGTGTTGTTTTTATTGCTGTTGTTGTTGTTGTTGTTGTCCTTGTTGTTGCTGTTGTTTTCGTTGTTGTTATTACTGTTACTGTTGTTGTTCGTACTGTGCCTGTTGTTGTTGTTGTTGTTATTGTTGTGTTGTTGTTGCTGCTGCTGTTGTTGTTGTTGTTACTGTTCCTGTTGTTGCTATTGTTGTTGTTGTTGTTGTTATTGCTATTGCTAGTGTTGTTGTTGCTTCTGTTGTTGTTCCTGTTGTTGTTGTCTCGTTCGTCATTTATCAGATGGATTCCCCCGTCTCCTCGACAAAGGCTGCAGTACGTCGCAGGTCCTCCAGTCCGGGCCGCTGGGATTGGGTCGGGCCAGGTTTTCTATCGGAGCGCTTGGTGGAGCGGGCAGGACTGCAGCAGATGTTCTGTTGTCTGGCTGTCTGTTCTGCAGGGGCACTGCTCTGTGTCGCCGATACGGAGTTCCGTGTATAGGTGGTGTTTCAGGCAGTTGTGGCCTGTCCTTAGCCTGAAAATGGCTACCTGCTCTCGACGAGTCAGCAGGTAGTACGGGTCTGCTCTGTTGTGGCATGGATGCTTCTGCTTCCACTTGTTCTGCAGCTTGGCCTTAATGATGGTCCTGGATTCAGAGTAGTTGGTAGACCTGTCCATCTGCTCTTTCGTAGTGCCTTCCTTTGCCATGGAGTTAGCAGTCTCGTTGGCAAGCACGTTGCAGTGGGAGTGAATCCACTGCAGGGTGACTGTGTGACATGTGCAGAGGGAGGCGAGAGACAGATCGTTGAGGTCTGGATCTCTGTTGGACCAAAGGGCCTGCGAGATGGACAGGGCGTCGGTCAGGAAGACAACGTTGTGGCTGGCGTAGAGGCTGGCCTCGATGTGGGCTGCTGCTTCGGCTGTGTAACTGGTGGAGTACAGGCCGGTAACGAGGCCGATCTTTTCTTCTCTTCCTCCTGGATACTGAACATAGACTGCTGCCCCTCCGTTCCGAATGACATCTGTCGCAGAGCCGTCAGTGTAGACATGAGTCCAGAATTCTTTGGGGAACTGGGGGTGGAGGTGTTCAAGGGTGAGGGTCTTTCTTTCAGGGCCGCTTTGGGAATCTTTGGGGCCAACACCAGGGATGCTGCACTGGATGAGGGGAGGGGTTCCTTCGCTCCAGGCGGGGACGGCAAGACACCGGGTACCACTTTATTGTTGTTGTTTTTGTTACTGTTCTCGTTATTGTTGCTGTTGATGCTCTTGGAGTGGCTGTTCCTGTTTTTGTTGCTGCTGTTGTTCTTGCTGTTGTTGTTGTTGTTGCCGTTTTTGTTGCTCTTGTTGTTACTGTTGTTGTTGCTGTAGTTTTTGCTCTTGTTGTTTTTGTCGGTGTTATTGTTGCTGTTGTTATTGCTGTGGTTGGTCTTGCTGTTGTCTTTGGTTTTGTTGTTGTTGTAGCTGTTGCTGTTGTTGTTGTTCATGTTATTACTATTGTTGTTGTTTCTGTTGTTGTTTTTGTTGGTGCTGTTGTTGTTGTTCTTGTTGTTGTTCCTATTTATAATGTTGTTGTTGTTGTTGTTATTATTGTTGTTGTTGTTATTGCTGGTGTAATTGCTGTTGTTCTGTCGTTGTTGTTGTTGTTGCTGTTGTTGTTGTTATTATTGTTGTGTTATTGTTGCTGTTGTTGTTGTTGTTGCTGTTGTTGCTGCTACTGTTGTTGTTTCTGTTGATGTTGTTCCTGTTGTTGTTGTTGCTGTTCTTCGTATTGTTGTTGTTACTGTTGCTGCTCCTGTTGTTGTTGTTGCTGTTGTTATTGGTGGTGTTGTTGCTATTGTTGCTGTTGCTGTTGTTATTGCTGTTTTTGTTGTTGTTGTTGCTGTGATTGTTGTTGATGTTGTTGTTTTTGTTGTTACCACTGTTGTTGTTATTGTTGCTTTTATTACTGTTCCTGTTGTTGTTCTTGTAGTTGCTGTTGTTTTTGTTGCTGGTGTTGCTGTTGCTGTTGTTGTTGATGTTGTTGTTGTTGCTCTTGTTGTTATTCCTGCTGCTGCTGTCGTTGTTGTTGTTATTGTTGCTGTTTTTGTGGTTGTTTTTGTTGTTCTTGTTGTTTCTTTTGTTGTCTTTGTTGGCATTGTTTTTGTTTTTGTTGTTGTTGATATTGATATTGTTGTTGTTGTTATTGTTTGTGTTGTTTTTATTGCTGTTGTTGTTGTTGTTGTTGTCCTTGTTGTTGCTGTTGTTTTCGTTGTTGTTATTACTGTTACTGTTGTTGTTCGTACTGTGCCTGTTGTTGTTGTTGTTGTTATTGTTGTGTTGTTGTTGCTGCTGCTGTTGTTGTTGTTGTTACTGTTCCTGTTGTTGCTATTGTTGTTGTTGTTGTTGTTGTTATTGCTATTGCTAGTGTTGTTGTTGCTTCTGTTGTTGTTCCTGTTGTTGTTGTCTCGTTCGTCATTTATCAGATGGATTCCCCCGTCTCCTCGACAAAGGCTGCAGTACGTCGCAGGTCCTCCAGTCCGGGCCGCTGGGATTGGGTCGGGCCAGGTTTTCTATCGGAGCGCTTGGTGGAGCGGGCAGGACTGCAGCAGATGTTCTGTTGTCTGGCTGTCTGTTCTGCAGGGGCACTGCTCTGTGTCGCCGATACGGAGTTCCGTGTATAGGTGGTGTTTCAGGCAGTTGTGGCCTGTCCTTAGCCTGAAAATGGCTACCTGCTCTCGACGAGTCAGCAGGTAGTACGGGTCTGCTCTGTTGTGGCATGGATGCTTCTGCTTCCACTTGTTCTGCAGCTTGGCCTTAATGATGGTCCTGGATTCAGAGTAGTTGGTAGACCTGTCCATCTGCTCTTTCGTAGTGCCTTCCTTTGCCATGGAGTTAGCAGTCTCGTTGGCAAGCACGTTGCAGTGGGAGTGAATCCACTGCAGGGTGACTGTGTGACATGTGCAGAGGGAGGCGAGAGACAGATCGTTGAGGTCTGGATCTCTGTTGGACCAAAGGGCCTGCGAGATGGACAGGGCGTCGGTCAGGAAGACAACGTTGTGGCTGGCGTAGAGGCTGGCCTCGATGTGGGCTGCTGCTTCGGCTGTGTAACTGGTGGAGTACAGGCCGGTAACGAGGCCGATCTTTTCTTCTCTTCCTCCTGGATACTGAACATAGACTGCTGCCCCTCCGTTCCGAATGACATCTGTCGCAGAGCCGTCAGTGTAGACATGAGTCCAGAATTCTTTGGGGAACTGGGGGTGGAGGTGTTCAAGGGTGAGGGTCTTTCTTTCAGGGCCGCTTTGGGAATCTTTGGGGCCAACACCAGGGATGCTGCACTGGATGAGGGGAGGGGTTCCTTCGCTCCAGGCGGGGACGGCAAGACACCGGGGTACCACTTTATTGTTGTTGTTTTTGTTACTGTTCTCGTTATTGTTGCTGTTGCTGCTCTTGGAGTGGCTGTTCCTGTTTTTGTTGCTGCTGTTGTTCTTGCTGTTGTTGTTGTTGTTGCCGTTTTTGTTGCTCTTGTTGCTGTTGTTGTTGCTGTAGTTTTTGCTCTTGTTGTTTTTGTCGGTGTTATTGTTGCTGTTGTTATTGCTGTGGTTGGTCTTGCTGTTGTCTTTGGTTTTGTTGTTGTTGTAGCTGTTGCTGTTGCTGTTGTTCATGTTATGACTATTGTTGTTGTTTCTGTTGTTGTTTTTGTTGGTGCTGTTGTTGTTGTTCTTGTTGTTGTTCCTATTTATAATGTTGTTGTTGTTGTTGTTATTATTGTTGTTGTTGTTGTTATTGCTGGTGTAATTGCTGTTGTTCTGTCGTTGTTGTTGTTGTTGCTGTTGTTGTTGTTATTATTGTTGTGTTATTGTTGCTGTTGTTGTTGTTGCTGTTGTTGCTGCTACTGTTGTTGTTTCTGTTGATGTTGTTCCTGTTGTTGTTGTTGCTGTTCTTCTTATTGTTATTGCTACTGTTGCTGTTCCTGTTGTTGTTGTTGTTGTTGCTGCTGTTGTTATTGCTGGTGTTGTTGCTATTGTTGCTGTTGCTGTTATTATTGCTGTTTTTGTTGTCGTTGTTGCCGTCATTGTTGTTGATGTTGTTGTTTTTGTTGTTACCACTGTTGTTGTTATTGTTGCTGTTATTACTGTTCCTGTTGTTGTTCTTGTAGTTGCTGTTGTTTTTGTTGCTGGTGTTGCTGTTGCTGTTGTTGTTGATGTTGTTGTTGTTGTTGTTGCTCTTGTTGTTATTGCTCTTGTTATTCCTGCTGCTGTTGTCATTGTTGTTGTTGTTATTTTTGCTGTTTTTGTGGTTGTTTTGTTGTTCTTGTTGTTTCTGTTGTTGTCTTTTTTGGCATTGTTTTTGTTTTTGTTGTTGTTGATATTGATATTGTTGTTGTTGTTAATTGTTTTTGTTGTTTTTATTGCTGTTGTTGTCCTTGTTGTTGCTGTTGTTTTCGTTGTTGTTATTACTGTTACTGTTGTTGTTCGTACTGTTCCTGTTGTTGTTGTTGTTATTGTTGTGTTGTTGTTGCTGCTGCTGTTGTTGTTGTTGCTGTTGTTGTTACTGTTCCTGTTGTTGCTATTGTTGTTGTTGTTGTTGTTATTGCTATTGCTATTGTTGTTGTTGATTCTGTTGTTGTTCGTGTTGTTGCTATGTCGTTCGTCATTTGTCAGATGGATTCCCCCGTCTCCTCGACAAAGGCTGCAGTACGTCGCAGGTCCTCCAGTCCGGGCCACTGGTATTGGCCAACTGCTCTGTGTCGCTGATACGGAGTTCCGTGTATAGGTGGTGTTTCAGGCAGTTGTGGCCTGTCCTTAGCCTGAAAATGGCTACCTGCTCTCGACGAGTCAGCAGGTAGTACGGGTCTGCTCTGTTGTGGCATGGATGCTGCTGCTTCCACTTGTTCTGCAGCTTGGCCTTAATGATGGTCCTGGATTCAGAGTAGTTGGTAGACCTGTCCATCTGCTCTTTCGTAGTGCCTTCCTTTGCCATGGAGTTAGCAGTCTCGTTGGCAAGCACGTTGCAGTGGGAGTGAATCCACTGCAGGGTGACTGTGTGACATGTGCAGAGGGAGGCGAGAGACAGATCGTTGAGGTCTGGATCTCTGTTGGACCAAAGGGCCTGCGAGATGGACAGGGCGTCGGTCAGGAAGACAACGTTGTGGCTGGCGTAGAGGCTGGCCTCGATGTGGGCTGCTGCTTCGGCTGTGTAACTGGTGGAGTACAGGCCGGTAACGAGGCCGATCTTTTCTTCTCTTCCTCCTGGATACTGAACATAGACTGCTGCCCCTCCGTTCCGAATGACATCTGTCGCAGAGCCGTCAGTGTAGACATGAGTCCAGAATTCTTTGGGGAACTGGGGGTGGAGGTGTTCAAGGGTGAGGGTCTTTCTTTCAGGGCCGCTTTGGGAATCTTTGGGGCCAACACCAGGGATGCTGCACTGGATGAGGGGAAGGGTTCCTTCGCTCCAGGCAGGGACGGCAAGACACCGGGGTACCACTTTATTGTTGTTGTTCTTGTTACTGTTCTCGTTGTTGTTGCTGTTGCTGCTCTTGTAGTGGCTGTTCCTGTTTTTGTTGTTGCTGTTGTTCTTCCTGTTGTTGTTGTTGCCGTTTTTGTTCCTCTTGTTGTTGCCGTTTTTGTTCCTCTTGTTGTTGCTGTTGTTGTTGCTGTAGTTTTTGCTTTTGTTGTTTTTGTCGGTGTTGTTGGTGTTGTTCTTATTGTTGTTGGTCTTGCTGTTGTCGTTTGTTTTGTTGTTGTTGGAGCTGTTGCTGTTGTTGTTGTTCATGTTGTTGCTATTGTTGTTGTTCCTGTTGTTGTTTTTGTTGGTGCTTTTGTTGTTGTTCGTATTTATAATGTTGTTGTTGTTGTTGTTGTTGTTGTTATTGCTGGTGTAATTGCTGTTGTTGCTGTCGTTGTTGTTGTTGTTGCTGTTGTTGATATTATTGTTGTGTTATTGTTGCTGTTGTTGTTGTTGCTGCTGTTGTTGTTGCTGCTGTTGTTGTTATTGCTGCTGTTGTTGTTTCTGTTGTTGTTGTTGTTGCTGTTCTTCTTATTGTTATTGTTACTGTTGCTGTTCTTGGTGTTGCTGCTGTTGTTATTGGTGTTGTTGTTGCTGCTGTTGCTGTTGTTGTTGTTGTTGTTGCTGTGATTGTTGTTGATGTTGTTGTTTTTGTTGTTACCACTGTTGTTGTTATTGTTGCTTTTATTACTGTTCCTGTTGTTCTTGTAGTTGCTGTTGTTTTTGTTGCTGGTGTTGCTGTTGCTGTTGTTGTTGATGTTGTTGTTGTTGCTCTTGTTGTTATTCCTGCTGCTGCTGCTGCTGTTGTTGTTGTTGTTGTTGTTATTGTTGCTGTTTTTGTGGTTGTTTTTGTTGTTCTTGTTGTTTCTGTTGTTGTCTTTGTTGGCATTGTTTTTGTTGTTGTTGTTGTTGACATTGATATTGTTGTTGTTGTTGTTATTGTTTTGTTGTTTTTATTGCTGTTGTTGTCCTTGTTGTTGCTGTTGTTTTCGTTGTTGTTATTACTGTTACTGTTGTTGTTCGTACTGTTCCTGTTGTTGTTGTTGTTGTTGCTATTGTTGTGTTGTTGTTGCTGCTGCTGCTGTTGTTGTTGTTGTTGTTGTTGTTGTTACTGTTCCTGTTGTTGCTATTGTTGTTGTTGTTATTGCTATTGCTAGTGTTGTTGTTGCTTCTGTTGTTGTTCCTGTTGTTGTTGTCTCGTTCGTCATTTATCAGATGGATTCCCCCGTCTCCTCGACAAAGGCTGCAGTACGTCGCAGGTCCTCCAGTCCGGGCCGCTGGGATTGGGTCGGGCCAGGTTTTCTATCGGAGCGCTTGGTGGAGCGGGCAGGACTGCAGCAGATGTTCTGTTGTCTGGCTGTCTGTTCTGCAACGCGGCCGCAGGGGCTGCCGGAGAGTAACAAAGTTTCCCATCCAACCGCCTTTGGGGCCCCGCACCGGATTTTCTGTCAGGGTTTACTCCCTTAGCTAGGTGGCCGCAGGTAGCTCTCCAGAGCTGGCGCCCTTTGATGGGTCATTTATTTCCACCAGGGTGTCTAGCCACCCTCCTCACCACCCTCCTGAGAGGACTGGTGGGGGTGCTGGTTTAGTCGCCAGCAATTCGACCCTGTGACAGGTAGTACTGGGATCCAGGTTACCAGTAGCAGATAATTATATCTATCTGACCTGACCTACAACAGACTGAATTATATCCAAATGAAAACAAAATGTTTTGCACTAAGATTGTTGTATAAACTGATTTGGTACTTATATTGAAAAATCCACAAACATGCAGTACTGACCAACTGCACTGACGTTGCTGCTTTCATTCATGATTTGATGTAAATTTGTCTGGTGGTTTTGCTCATGTCTGTGAACCCTTTTTGGTCAGTTTTGTTTTTCATTTTATTTATTTTTTAAATATTTTAGTTTACATTGTCTTGCATGTTGTTCCAGTGTTTTGCACCAGACTTTCACTCCCTATGCAATGAAAATCAGTCATATTAGGGTTTGAGATACAAAACTGAGACTGATGGTAAACGTAAACCTTTATCTGCATATAGTACATCTCAAGCAACAATGACAACTGCAGTCATATCACACTGACTCTCAGGCCTTAAAATGTGATATGTCAGAATTATTTCTTCCTTTCCTCTGGTCCATTATTCATTAGTTTGACGCAATAGTAAAATGTCTGTACAAGTACATGCTATGCTTGGTACTGGATCACCAAAAACCAGTCTCAGTTTCAGTTGTTTTTTTACTTTGGCTGTCACACTGCCGCATTCACTCGACTCAAGCTCACACGACAGATAGATTCGCACACAACGTTCGCATTCTGACTTCACTCTTACCCAGTGGTAAACAACATAACGACACTCCTTTCTGATTATTAATACTTCAAAGAAAAAATAAACAATTATGTTCACATTTTCGCTTCAGGGATAAATCATATGAAAAGTCTGATCCAGGAAGGCACAATACTTTATATTCTCCCTTTCACTTCCCGTTTAAGTTTTTAAATCATAATGATAATTTTCTTTGGTTTCTTTCACGACTGTGTTGTCAGTTGGTACTTCCCAAACATCTGTTGGTGGGCGATTTTTCAGCCAAACACCTTCGTCCGAAAACAGGCCAGGAGCTGAGGATCCTGAAACATCTTCAGAACCTAACTGTAGTTAAATCGAACAGCTAGTGACATGAGAGGCAAGGCCTTCAAGACTCACTTGTGATACACTTTAAAAAAAATCTAATCGTTAAAATGTGTTCTGTATTTGTTATTATAAAGCTTCGGGTTAAAAAAAGAAAAGAAAAAAGAAAAAAAGAAAGTCCTGAAGGGAGATTCGAACCCCAGGTGAGAAGTAACTGTCTTACCCAATACACTATCGTGGCTCCTTAACTGACGTTCAAAAATTTAACATTTAAACATGCTTTTTTTTAAAGGGCGATAAATCGACTGCGGTATTCGTAGTGAGAACACTGTTTAAATCATATTATTCTGGTGTATCTTGGGCATTCAAAAAATCTTTAAGGGCAATTAAAAATTCTTTTTAAGTCCGCGGTAAAGGAGACGTGGCTATCGCTGCAATCACATTGCAACATTTAGCGTTTTCTCTGGATCTAGATAGATGTACAAGTTTAGTTACACCCGCCGGGAATGTACGACACAGTCGATTCAATTTCTCTTTTATGTTCATTCATAGGATTGAACGAGCAGGTAAACAACTTGAAACAAAATGGCGTCCTTCGCGTTCGCGAGGAATATGAGCACGCGCTTTGAATATGTATAAATATGTGTACGCAACTGATTTTTGTCCATGACCTTTAGGGCTCAGCCAATAGATCTATAAAGACCACTCGTAGTATTGATTTTAGTATTTTCCAAAAAAGACCACTTGGGCGAATGAACATAGTGAAAGCCCTGTACACAGAGTAAAACACACAAGCTTTTTTATGTATTGAGTATAATTTCAAAATATAATGTTTAAGATGAGAAAGATCAGTTTAAAGGAAATTAACCCCCCTGGCATTAATTACAAATTAACTTCCCCTTTTTACTATCTGCACCAAAGACATGCACCAGAAATATAACTTCCATGCTTAGCAAAAGAAGTTCCTGTTTGAACAAAAAATGATAAAAATGACTGCTCTTGATGCTGTGTCAGAATGTCAGATCAAAGTGCCAAGTTTAGAGAATAAGAAAATATAAATATAACAGTAAATTCAGTTTGCATATAATTTGGCTTCTTTTTTTTTTTTTTTTTTTTTTTTTGGTACCCATCCCAGAGGTGCAATATTGTTTTAAACAAGATGACTGGAAAGAACTGAATTTTTCTTATTTTTATGCCAAATTTGGTGTCAACTGACAAAGTATTTGCAGAGAAAATGGCAATGTTAAAGTTTAACACACACAGACACACTGACAACCGAAGACTGGGTTAAAACATAGACTCACTTTGTTTACACAAGTGAGTCAAAAATAGTACTCACATGACTTGCGTTTCTCGTTTTACAGAAGCAGTCTTCAGAGACGTGAATGAAAGTGATGCAGACAAAAGGATGTCCAGGTCTCCTGTGCCAGAAGAATGTCGTCAAAGAAATTGACAACTGACAACTCACGCAAATGCCGATTTCGCATCATGCGTGGAAAAGTTGCAGGAGCGTTCTATAACCCAAATGGCATGCGGACCCATTGGTAAAGACCAAAAGGGGTCTGAAAAGCTGTTTTGTATTTGTCCTCTTGTGCCATTGGTATCTGCCAGTAACCCTTTGTAAGATCAATTTTTACAAAGTACCGGGCCTTTGCTAGCTGGCAGAGAAGCTCTTCAACATCAGGGATTAGGTCAGCATCAAATACCGTAACTTTATTAAGTGCACGATAGTCAATACAGAACCGTACTGAACCATCAGGTTTTGAAACCAGCACCACAGGTGCACTGTGCGGTGAAGAAGAAGGTTCAATAACGCCCAATTCCAGCATGAGTTTCACATCACGTTAGATCATTTGCTTCTTTGTGAATGGTAATGGATATGGTTTCACACGTGCTGGGGTATCAGTTGTCAGTACGATTCTGTGAGGGTCAACATTTTTGACATCACCTGGTTTGTCCGTCAGTATGTCAGAAAAGTCCTTCAATAAGGATTCCATGTCTTGTGTCTGAGAGGGGAGTAAGTCGTCGGCATTTTTCACGTCTTTGTATGTCTCACCATGGACAGACAGAGTAGGGAGAGTAACAGATCGTCACTATCGTCACTATCTTGTAACACGTAAGACATCTTTTCATAAACATCTGGGGAAGTAACGTGTCATCCTCCCTCTGGAGTCGTGAAAGATAAGACGGTGAAACATCAAGGGATGGGAACTTCGGAGTGGGCAGTGGATTTGAACTGAGGTGGAGCTATGCGAGACCAAAACATGATGGGAGTTCTGTACACTGGGGTCTTCAGTTGGCATTTGTGAGGCCACATGTGCAGTACTGTGCAGATAAGGACATTCACCACGTTTGTGAAATCTGCAACCACAGTTCCAGCAAGAAACTTCTGCGGGAGAGGCTCTGTGTCCGCGATTCGAACTTGCACCGCGATTCCAAAAACTGCCGCGATCTTCATTTCCCACATGGTTAGTTTTCCCACCACGCAAATAACCTCGGGATTGATTTCCGGAATTTCGATAACTTTCGTAAGTGGAAGCTTAAGTTTGACCACCACGATCGAAATTGGAAACTTGGGGTCGTGTCTGAAAGTAACCACGACCACATCTTGGAAACTGATGTCCCCTTGGGATGGTGTGTACACTTGCTTCAAAAACAGAAGTGTAAGACGAGTCTTTTCTCGTAACCGATTTTTCTGGGTGGGCGGTCTTGTACTGATCAGTGAGACGACACATATCAATCGATCTTTCCTCGAGAAAAACAGCCAGATCCTTTAATACACTCTGAATGATCTGCTCTCTCAAAAGGAGGTCACGAAGTTGAACATATTCCCTCTGAGTGCCGGACAACTCAGCCCATCGATCAAACAAGTGACCGATTCGAATGAGAAATACAGCAAATGACTCGCCTTTTTCTGGGTTGCCTGAACGAAATTTCTCGCGGAACCCTTCATCGGTACATTGAAATGTTTTTAGTAGTTCCGCTTTTAACTCGTTCCACTTCAGATCCTCTCTCGCGGCAAGTGTGTGATACAATGTGAGTGCACTACCTTTAAACAGGGAGGCTATGAACAGAGTGTGTGATACAATGTGAGTGCACTACCTTTAAAAAGGGAGGCTATGAACAAAGTGTGTGATACAATGTGAGTGCACTACCTTTAAAAAGGGAGGCTATGAACAGATTGTGTGATACAATGTGAGTGCACTACCTTTAAAAAGGGAGGCTATGAACAAAGTGTGTGATACAATGTGAGTGCACTACCTTTAAAAAGGGAGGCTATGAACAAAGTGTGTGATACAATGTGAGTGCACTACCTTTAAAAAGAGAGGCTATGAACAGAGTCCACTTATCTTTGGGCCAACCACAGGAGTTTGCATGATTTTCAAACCGAAACAGGAATGAGTCAATGTCATTTTTGACCATCAGATGGGGGCAGCTTTGGAATATACAAGCTTTTGCTATGGGAACCTCCCTGTTCATCTGAGTGTCGTTCTGGAGCAGTCTGCTGAGAAAGCCTTTTGAGCTGTGACTCGTGATCCATTTCTAGCTTTCTCTGCTCAAGCTCTATTTCCAACCTTTTTTGTCCTTGCTCTCTAAGAGCTCTCTTCTCTTCTCGCTCTCTAAGAGCTCTTTTCGCTTCTCGCTCTAATCTCTTTTCTCTTCTCGCTCTCTAAGAGCTCTTTTCTCTTCTCGCTCTGATCTCTTCTCTTCTCGCTCTCTAAGAGCTCTTTTCTCTTCTCGCTCTGATCTCTTCTCTTCTCGCTCTCTAAGAGCTCTTTTCTCTTCTTGCTCTAATCTCTTTTGTTCTTGCTCTCCCTCTAATCTCTTTTGTTCTTGCTCTCGCTCTAATCTCTTTTGTTCTTGCTCTCCCTCTAATCTCTTTTGTTCTTGCTCTCGCTCTAATCTCTTTTGTTCTTGCTCTCGCTCTAATCTCTTTTGTTCTTGCTCTCGCTCAAGTTTTTTCTGTTCCATCTCTCAGGCAACTCTCCTATCTTCTCTCTCCTGCCATTCATTAACACACGCTATCAGTTTTTCATCAGAAAGTCCGAGATTTTTTCCTTGAGAGAGGTACTTATCAAAATCCTCCAGGGCTACGTCCCCAAATACAGTCTTTTAGTAATGGAAACTCAGCGCTCTAAGATCGAATAAAAAGATACAGGAAATTAAAACGCAACATAAACTTTCATTCCGAAAAATGCAATTCACAAAAATAGACAATCCTTTCCAGGACTGTCAATGCCAAGTAATTTACAAGTATGTTCTAAAATAATTTCTTAAAATGTATACATGTTCAACAAACAATTTACTTCTAAAATAATTTCTTAAAATGTATACATGTTCAACAAACAATTTACTTCTAAAATAATTTCTTAAAATGTATACATGTTCAACAAACAACACAAGAAGCAACGATAAACAGGGCAGTCAAAGAATCCTGTATTCCTTTAACTGAGAAAAAAAATTGAAAATTCATATAAGCTTGATTCTAATTTTTTTCATTTCAGTTTCTTCTTCTTCATCATCAACATCATCATCATCGTCGTCATCATCATCATCATTTTCTTTTTATTCTAATTTTCTGGATTTCAGTTTAGATAAGAGCAACAATATCTTAAAATACAATGTAAGTCTTCGAAAATGATACAATGTAGTGAGCACGACAAATCATATCAAATGAAAAATTGAAAATTAGAAACACTTTTCCTTTTTTCAGAGGATAAAAGTAGTTGGATAATTATAAATATTTGGAAACA